>NC_084618.1:67187461-67289961 GCF_033978795.1 Nerophis ophidion
TTTGAAGCAACAAAAACACAAATTGATGCTTTGTTCTAATTTATTTGATCAATTAATTGTTGCAACCCTACTAATTATAAGTCATTTGAACTGATTCAAGACTAATAAAATGAGAAAAAACAAGAATGAATATTGTCCAATGAGAATTTTGTCACAGTATATGTTGTTCTTAATCTAAAAACTATTTTTTAAATAACATTTCATAAATTTTTTGGTTGATTATTTTAAAGTAAATAATAAGAAAATATTTCAAGGTTTTTACACCTCAATCTGTTTTAAAATGTTTAAGAATTAAATTGGACAAACAAAAAAGTAGGCAAAAATACATTGTCCAATTACAATAATGTGTTACCAAATTGTGGGTGAGTTGTATTATCATATTTCATTTTGAAAACAACTAAATATTATTTTTAATTATAAAATACTGAAATTATTTTTTAATGAGTACTTAAATTTGTGCAATGTTACTGTTAAGTTTGCATTGGCTCCTGTAATACCATTTTGAGCATTATGGGGGACTTATGCCACTAACCTTCCCACAATTAAAAATACTAAAATGTATTTGGAAGTGATTATTTTTTGGGTCGTTTTGATTACTTGGTTTAGCTGGTTTTATTCCGGTTATACAAGATAAACAAGGAAACACAATAAAGCAGGTTAAAAAAGCTGACATTCAAACACAGATATTATAAGGTGACTAAAACCTCACAAATGGTTTTGGTTTTTGAAGTGGTCATGCTGACCCCTTTATGTGTGGAGTATGAATGACAGAGTAACATTTAATTACCTTTAATTACTTATGTCCTTTTGTGCCTTCATGGTGGTCAGGGGGCGTCTCCTTAGGGTGCCACTCGCAGGGGGAGACCCTGCAGCACTGGATAGACTGTCTGAAAAACAAGGGCAAGAAAGTGGAACGTTGGCACACGTTGACCAACGAGCTGCCCGGCTCTAACCTGCAGGAATGAAGTGTATCTCTCAGAACTGATACCCTGCTGTGACAACACGTCTGAAGAGGGCGGATGATGAAGGAATCGGATCATCCCAGTCCCGTTTGGAGGATTTTTTGCATGACTGTCAAAGGCAAACGGCTGCCTGATGTTGCGTCATAAAGCAAAACATGTAAACACATTGAAAGACAATGGGTTGAATCACACATCAAAACACTTGCCTGCACAAAGCTGCTTTTTAATTCATCCATCCATCCATCCATCCATCCATCTTCATCCGCTTATCCGAGGTCGGGTCGCGGGGGCAGCAGCCTAAGCAGGGAAGTCCAGACTTTCCTCTCCCCAGCCACTTTGTCCAGCTCTCCCTTGGGGATCCCGAGGCGTTCCCAGGCCAGCCGGGGGACATACTCTTCCCAACGTGTCCTGAATCTTCCCTGCCCTAAACACCTCTCTAGGGAGGCGTTCAGGTGGTATCCTGACCAGATGCCCAAAACACCTCATCTGGCTCCTCTCCATGTGGAGGAGGAGCGGCTTTACTTTGAGCTCCCCCCAGGTGGCAGAGCTTCTCACCCTATCTCTAAGGGAGAGCCCCACCACCCGGCGGAGGAAACTCATTTCGGCCACTTATACCCGTGATCTTGTCCTTTCAGTCATAACCCAAAGCTCCTGACCATAGGTGAGGACGGGAACGTAGATCGACCGGTAAATTGAGGGCTTCACCTTTCGGCTCAGCTCCTTCTTCACCACAACAGACACACCGATCCCCCTGTCGATCTCACGATCCACTCTTCCCTCACTCGTGAACAAGACTCTGAGGTACTTGTACTCCTCCACTTGGGGCAGGGTCTCCTCCCCCCTTTTCGGGCGAGAACAATGGACTCGGACTTGGAGGTGCTGATTCCCATCCCAGTCGCTTCACACTCGGTTGCTTTTTAATTACCCTTTTATTTGGGATGCTTGGCTATTTTTTGAGGGTTTTAGTGTCAACTGAAAAATCTGTTTACAGGTACTGTTAGGCTACAAACAGGTGGAGTACTTAGCTGAGGAACTTTGGAAATAGTCGATTGTTAAAAGTTAGGACATTTTCAATAACAGCATTTTTACAAACAACATAATACAAAGCATTTCGGTGAGATTTACTGTGGTTAAGGGCATATACACATGCAAATGTACATTACAATGATCTTATTTTTGTGTCAAACAAAGACAAACATGCTGGCTAGCATTGTGATGTATTTCTAATTTTTTTTTGTTTGCCATAATAGTATATTTGTTTTCTCTGATTTTTCTTGGATAAGATAACACTTTAAATATTATTTGGATTCTTTTAATTTTGATTGATTTTCTGCACAAGTATTTTTGGTGCACATTCACTAAATTTCATTTTACATTTTAAATTTTAAACCAAGAAGAACACAAGGAAACATTAAAATGTATTCTTGTTTATTCCCATGTATTAAAGGCCTACCGAAACCCACTACTACCGACCACGCAGGCTGATAGTTTAAATATCAATGATGAAATATTAACATTGCAACACATGCCAATACGGCCAGTTTACTTGACTAAATTGCAATTTCAAATTTCCCGCGGAGTTTCTTGTTAAAAACATCGCGGAATGATGACGCGTGCGCTTGACGTCACGGACTGTCAGGAAATATTAGCTCAGCACCAGTGACGGCTAAAAGTTGTCTTTTCATCGCATAATTAGACAGTAATTTGGACATCTGTGTTGCTGAATCTTTTGCAATTTGTTCAATTAATAATGGAGACTATAAAGAACAATGCTGTTGGTGGAAAGTGGTGTATTGCAGCTGTCTTTAGCACTGAGACACAGCCGGTGTTTCTTTGTTTTTAACACAGAGCGGTCAAGCGAACATGTTTCTCTACGTCAACCAGCATGTTTTTCGATGGGAAAAGTGTGATATATATCTTACCGGAGACGTCATTGGATTATTCGTCCTCCTGCAGTAGCTATTTAAAAGGCAGTTGTGAGCTTGGCTCCTCGGCTTCTCTCTGAAGACACTGCGTGTTCACCGCAGCCATCCGACCTCGAGGTATGTGTTTACAATCTCACTAAAACACTATTAAAACAATAAGCAGACAAGGCATCTTCCAGAATTATCCTAGTAAATGTGTTTAATTAAATCTGAAACGCTCACACTGCCGCCGCCTGGAGCCGTCGCTTTTTATTTTATTTTATTATTATTATTATTTTCTAGTCCTTCACTATCAATATCATCATCCACGAATCTTTCATCCTCGCTCAAATTATTGGGGAAATTGTCGTTTTCTCGGTCCGAATAGCTCTTGCTGCTGGAGGCTCCCATTAAAAACAATGTGAGGACATGAGGAGCCCTCACCCTTGACGTGACGTCATCGTCTGCGACTTCCGGTAAAGGCGAGGCTTTTTTATTAGCACCAAAAGTTGCGAACTTTTTCATCAGTGTTCTCTACTAAATCCTTTCAGCAAAAATATGGCAATATCCCGAAATGATCAAGTATGACACATAGAATGGACCTGCTATCCCCGTTTAAATAAGAAAATCTAATTTCAGTAGGCCTTTAAATTCACAACTTTTCCAGAACATTCCAGCATTTTGCAAACAATATTTTCAAGGTTTCTCTTTACTGGACGTGTTTTAAAACTGTCATTGGTTTACAGAACAACACAAACATTAGAAAATGGTTCTAAAAGTGTAACATTCTGCTGAACAACACCTTTTATAAAAACGGAGTACTTGTTAATGTATGCTGAATTTATCGCAATCAAAACAAAAATGGTGGACGCAATAATTCCCCATTTAATGGTGGGCGGGGAGGAATATAGGAGATGATACTACTGTGCTTAAGAGTATGGTTACATTTTAAGCACGACCAAAAATACATTGTACATGGTACATTAATAAGAGTACATAGGAATTACTTACAAACTTGCTCCTTTTTAAGCACATACTCGCTGGTGAAGGTTATTCTTCAAAAGGTAGTTTTGAACCGCGAAAGAGACAAGAGTTGGTGCGCATGCGGGTTGAGCTACTTTAGAAGGTGACATCGCCATCTATTGGCACGGCGTGCACATTGCAGCCTTTCCAGAATAAACCTCTGGGCATTTTCCTTCCATCCATCCATTTTTCTACTGCTTGTCCCTTTGGTTTCCTTTTCATGTAAACATACTCAAACTCATTTGATTTAAGTGCAAATCATGCAACAAATAATTGCATTAATTTAATAATCATTCTATTTGACCTTTCATTATTTAAAACAAAAAGCTTTTGCTACTATAATGCTTCCCAGAATCTTCAAGTGGACATTTTTGCGTCTTTTATTCTGTGAATGTTTCCTTGCAAACAGCAAAACCCAATGAAAGAATCAGTTCTTCCATGTTAACGGCTTCTTTGTCAAATGTTTTGCATGCTTGATGTCGCTGGAACTGACTTAATGTACAAAAACGTGCTGCAGGATGACCTGTTCCTAGTGGTGTTGTTCCCAATTGCACTGAGATGTAATTCTCTTTTTATCTGCCGAATGAGGGTGTGGGTTGTGGATGTTCAAATCATTATTTTAATTCATTTTTATGAACAGAGCACAGACTTTATTGATGGATGGCATTACTGAACTATGAACTTGAACAGGCATGCTGACAAAATATATGTCACTATAAATACTGTGGTTTTTTTCTTGCTTTTTGGTTGTTTGTCTTCTATAAATGAGCATGATTTATGTTTTTTTTTCTCATAAAATGTTCATATTGATTTGCCATGTGCCTCTGTTTATTTATTTCCATCATTGAGAGGCCTCAGTGACACAGAGGCAGTCCAATTAGTACAAAGCTGCCCTCTAGCGGTCATATTGTGCAGCTGCACATTATAGCACTGCTACATCTTGTCTGGCAGGTATTTAGATAAATAATATGATGTCAACATTGATACAATCCAGATGAGAGGAAATAAAAGACAGAAAAAGATACATTAAATTCATAAAAATATTACCAAAATACGATAAGGAAAATTATGAACCAGCAGGAACTGTTGAGGTGCAAAAATATATAAATTAATTAAAACATAAATTTTAAAAACACAATACAGGTTAACTTTGGCGAAATAATTAGATTTTTAATATTCTAAAACAAACAAATCAAAACATTTATTTTCATTATTTCAAACTGTCAAATAATAATTTCTGAGCCGAAAGGTATATTTTCACAAGTTAAAATAGAGTTAAAACGGAGAATAAATCTTTTGAAGTAACTTTCATGATGCCAAAAAAAATGATTTAAGTGGTTGTATGGCCTCAGGAAGCGTTTGCTGCTTGAACTATTACCTATTAGACTGAGACCCTGCAAAGACATCACATTATATTATAGACTATGCATAAAAATGGCCATGTGGACACGCTGACAGTAAAGCTGACAACATCACAAACAGAAGCAGCACAATGATGCGGCCGAGGACACGAACAAACAACAAATGGTTTGAAATTTCACCAACATATAAAAAAGTATGATATAAAACCAAACTTATTTCCACATAAAGTTACAGCCTGCAGAGGATGCTAAGTGATGTGGTCTCATTCGGAATTAATGAGTCAAATGAGGTTTCAGCTCATTTAACATCAATTAAACCATAATTATCCGTTACAATTATGATCCCATTTCTTGTGCGTAATCGAGGGAATAACTGCTCTTCTTTTTCCATATTAACCAAATCTAAAAAGTACATAACTCCGGGATTTTTATTAGGATGTTATTAAATGTTCGCAGTTGTTGTCTGCATGGTTGTCATTATTGAGTATGCAGTGGCACATGGTGCTGATGCTGATGATGCCAGTCTGACTCACACATGTGGATGCTGATGTGACCCAGCTGGCTAATCCCAGTGACCCACTTAAAGTGCATGTTGCAGACTCGTGTGACCAGCTACTCTGCACATACCGTCAAATTAGCTGAGTGCAATAAAAACATGATTATTTATATACTGTATATATCCTTGGCTGTCAATATTTGCCACTAAGGGGGATTTGTGCTGGTTTGGCTTGTAAGTGAAGGTGCCTTGGAGTGCATGAAGTTTTGCTGGGGTTTTTTTAAAACATTTTTAGAGGTATGACTATTTCTAATGCTGCATAAATGACACAGTGAATCCACCAACTGTGTGTGCATTTGAAATTGATGTCATAATTACATCATATTCCAATACTAGTTTAGCTGTTCATTTGATTATTGGGAGCATTTGATGCCAAATAGAAAGACATAAATATAACCTGTTACAAAGATCCCCTCATCGCCTCATATTATATCTAGCATGGCAATAAATGAAAACTAAAAAAAGGAAAACCATGCAGCTCAACTTCCCATATGATGTATTTTTTAGACCAACTACCTACTAATTAAGATACATTTTACTTTTTAATTTAATGTAACAAGTTAACGCACATGATTAATGACACAAAAATATTGAATTAATCATATATTTTATATTTCACCCAATGCATATTGAGCAAACAGGGTCCTTTTACAGTGGGGCAAAAAAGTATTTAGTCAGCCACCGATTGTGCAAGTTCTCCCACTTAAAATGATGACAGAGGTCTGTAATTTTCATCATAGGTACACTTCAACTGTGAGAGACAGAATGTGGGGGAAAAAACAGGAATTCACATTGTAGGAATTTTAAATAATTTATTTGTAAATTATGGTGGAAAATAAGTATTTGGTCAACCATTCAAAGCTTTCACTGATGGAAGGAGGTTTTGGCTCAAAACCTCACGATACATGGCACCATTCATTCTTTCCTCAACACGGATCAATCGTCCTGTCCCCTTAGCAGAAACACAGCCCCAAAGCATGATGTTTCCACCCCCATGCTTCACAGTAGGTGTGGTGTTCTTGGGATGCAACTCAGTATTCTTCTTCCTCCAAACACGACGAGTTGAGTTCATACCAAAAAGTTATATTTTGGTTTCATCTGACCACATGACAATCTCCCAATCCTCTGCTGTATCATCCATGTATCCATTTTGGTAAAAACTCAACTCGTCGTGTTTGGAGGAAGAAGAATACTGAGTTGCATCCCAAGAACACTATACTTACTGTGAAGCATGGGGGTTTAAAACATCATGCTTTGGGGCTGTGTTTCTGCTAAGGGGGACAGGACGATTGATCCGTGTTAAGGAAAAAATGATCGGGGCCATGTATCGTGAGATTTTGAGCCAAAATCTCCTTCCATCAGTGAGAGCTTTGAATGGTTGACCAAACCCTTATTTTCCACCATAATTTACAAATAAATTCTTTAAAATTCCTAAAATGTGAATTCCTGGATTTTTTTTCACATTCTGTCTCTCACAGTTGAAGTGTACCTATGATGAAAATTACAGACCTCTGTCATCATTTTAAGTGGGAGAACTTGCACAATCGGTGGCTGACTAAATACTTTTTTGCCCCACTGTACCTTAACCGCGAATAAGTACCTGAAAAGACGTCCAAAAGACTTCAGATAAAACTGTTAACATGTTTCAAGCAAATAAATGAGCAAGTAAAACATTTCGATTTGTAATACATTTTTTACATTAAAATTTCCCCTGTGGATCAATAAAAGTTTGTCTAAGTCCAAGAAAAAAGATGGTGTATATTCGTAATAATAAATAATATGGATGATAAAACTGTGTTTTTGTTCAAATATTGGGGTATAAGTTCATTTCAATTGCAGCTAATTTACTGCGATTAATCACAATTCAAAAAGATTGAGACAGAATCCACAGCGCCTTTGTGGGTGGGAGCCAAGTATTGCACGTTGTGTCTTTAAATAAAACGGAAGAATAAAATGCTCTGTGAAAATATGCGCACAAAAAGCATATTTTTACAGCGACAACAAAAACCACACTGCATGCGTTGTGTCTTTATTATAAATGTACTGCAGAAGTATAATATCCAAAGTGCTGACTCATGGTTCATACATGAATTAAAACCCCATAGCATGCCAGTCATCACAAAGAATCATAATAATCATAATAATAGTAGCCTGGTGCTAATAGGAAGGCCTGTGTGTCTACTACTGGTCAACTATATAACTCAAGTATGACTACACTATTGAGGATTATATCAGCAGACTACAGTACATCAACTCATGATTACTAGTTGAAATATACATTAGAAGAAAAGTAGCCATGTTCATTTTCAAAACAGGAGCCTGTTTGGGGATCACAGTGCGAATCACAGGTAAAGATCACAGAGAGGGCAAACGGGAGCAGTGTAGAAATTCACAGCAGAGCAAGTGCAAGTTTGGTTAACAGAATCCCCGGCACACACACTCACTGTGGGGCCATGTACAGTAAAATTCATCTTGTTTTGTTTTTAATTAATAAAAAGCACTACCTTGTCACCGAGCAGCAGCATTAAAATGCAGGCCACAACTTTCACTTTATAGCCAGGGCCGGCTCCTGGCATGAACACTCTTCCATGCGGTTGTTTGGGAGCACATCAGGAAATTTGATTGGCAACTTTGATAATCAAACCCTATATTATTGTAAAAGACTGAAACAGGACCACAAAAAGAGCAAAAGCCGGCAAACACACACACACACACACACACACACACACACACACACACACACACACACACACAGTCTTGTATTTGTTACCTTCTTGAGACCACCGACTAATGTACTACTACCTCTTTAGGACCACCCTTTCTAGACATACAAAGAGTTGTATTTACAACATTAATGATACATACATACTATGCAAATATAAAAAAGCTTGTTGTGAAAAATGAATTGGAATTCCACAAGAAAAAGGTCACAATTTCACAAGAAAAACTTAAAATTTTGGCAGTTTTACAATAAAAGTCATAATTTTACTCAACAGAAGTCAATATTTCACAAGAAAAACTGAACATTTGTGCAATATTATGGTAAAAGTTGGAAGATTACTCAATAACAGTCACAGGTTTACAAGAAAAGCTCAAAACTTTGGAAATTTTATGAAAAAAGTCGTAATTTTACTCTAAAAAACTCACAATTTTATAAGAACTTTTTCTTTTTTTTTTTAAATAAATTTTGGCCAAAGGGGGCGCATTTCAATTTCTTACACAAACTTGTCATTAAATATGTTGGCCTGAGGGGGAGCACTTCAAATGTTTACACAGACTTGTTATTTCATATGTTGACCAGAGGCGGAGCAATTTTAAAAACCGTCCATCCATCCATTTTTCCACCACTTGTCCCTTTCTCTATTACATGCAATGGTTTTCCGTATTGGGACCATGATTGATGTCCTAATTTGTTCACTGGTCCTCATATGGAAGGTACTTTTCCTTGTGGTTGTCTCAAGAAGGTTAGATATACAACACACACACACACACACACACACACACACACACACACACACAGTCTTGTATTTGTTACCTTCTTGAGACCACCGACTAATGTACTACCTCTTTAGGACCACCCTTTCTAGACATACAAAGAGTTGTATTTACAACATTAGTAATACATACATACTATACAAATATAAAAAAAAGCTTGTTGTGAAAAATGAGTTGGAATTCCACAAGAAAAAGGTCACAATTTCACAAGAAAAACTTAAAATGTTGGCAGTTTTACAATAAAAGTCGTAATTTTACTCAAAGGAAGTCAACATTTCACAAGAAAAACTGAACATTTGTGCAATATTATGATAAAACTTGAAAGGTTACTCAATAACAGTTGCAGTTTTACAAGAAAAGCTAAACATTTTGGAAATTTTATGAAAAGAGTCGTAATTTTACTCAACAAAACTCACAATTAAGTAAGAACTTCTTTTTTTTTTTAACATATATAACTTTTGGCTAAAGGGGGCGCATTTCAATTTCTTACACAAACTTGTCATTACATATGTTGGCCAGAGGGGGAGCACTTCCATTTTTTACACACACTTGTTATTTCATATGTTGACCAGAGGCAGAGCATGTTTAAAAACCGTCCATCCAGCCATTTTTCTACCACTTGTCCCTTTCTCTATTAGATGCAATTGTTTTTCGTATTGGGACCATGATTGATGTTCTAACTTGTTCACTGGTTTTTGATTGATTGATTGAAACTTGTAGATTGCACAGTTTAGTACATATTCCGTACAATTGACCACTAAATGGTAACACCCCAATAAGTTGTTCAATTTGTTTAAAGCGGGGTCCACGTTAATCAATTAATGGTATTGATTCATATTGAAGATACTTTTCATTGTTGATATCTCAAGAAGGGTAGAAATACAAGAACACACACACACACACACACACACACCCACACAACACATCAAAAACATGTACCTGTGACCGACAAATTTTGAAGGTTCAAGCCATAACATTAGGTACACTTGCCCTATTCAAAGACATCATGTAACAACGTGTTTAGCCTTGTGTCACTTAATAATGATAATAATAATAAACATGATACATCTTGCAATGGGTGTACCTAATGTTGCGTCCTGTTGCTACAGTTTCCCTCCTGTACGACGGCTCACAGTGCTGCAATGACACTTTGGGAACGTTCTGGCATGTTCTTACCCTGCAACAACAATTGAGACTTGGGATATATTTTGGCACATATTTCCTCTCCTGTAATCCGTTTTTAGCATTAAGCCTCTCTTTATCCTCGGGCAGGGAGAGCGGCAGTCTCAACAAGGTGACAGCGATCGTTTCTTCTCAAAGGATGAAGAGGAGGAGGGAAAAGTCTTTCCGTGTGTGTTAAATGCAGTGTAAAAGGTTTCTCCTCCTCGTCTTGAGTCCATGTCCAAAAAGTCCACCAATCCTCCTTCACCTTTCTATTTCCTATCCCTCCCTTGTGACTCAGCAGCACTTTTTGCATAATGTCTTCGATTAGCGAAAAAAAGGTACTTCTGTAAGATTCGAAGAATATAAATATCAGTGGCTGTGTTTGGTTGCTGTTGTTTTTATGTTAGTCACACATCCAAGGTAACAGCTAGGTGGTATAAAGACAGGCGGTGCAGGTGAGGGCCGGACAGGATGCAGCTGCCCTTATCATTCCGTTTCATCCTGGCATGAAAACTCAGGTTTTCACATTGACTAAAAAAAAAAAAAGGAAAAGGAAGCATTATTAGTTGGAAAGCTGTTGCGCAACACTTAAGTAGCATTCTGTATCGGTGCCATTTGCTTCCCTAGAAATAAAATGGATAAATGTGGAATAATTTGAAGTATTTTCAAAATTCATCATTATTTAATCAATAAAAACTAATTCAGTTTGCTTCCATAGAAATTAAATGTATAAATGTGGGATAATTTGAAGTATGTTTTTAATTCATTATTATCTAATCAATAAACACAGTTAAAACAATTTTAATTTCAACAAACTTAGCATGTGTTACCTGTCCCTACTCACTAAAGGCTGTAAATACTTATGTACATGTGATTTATTTAATTTTTTACAAATTTGCCCAAAAACAAACAAAAAAAAAAAACCTTTCCACATTGTCATTATTGGATGTTGTGTCTAGAATTTTGAGGAAACATATGCATTTATTCCATTTTGGAATGTGTTGTGTTCGACCAGTCTTCCTCTCAGGGAATAAAACACACTGGTCAATCCCAAATTATTTTGCACGACCGATATGTTATGTAAGAAGAACCACCGAGACAGAATAGTACTTGGCCAAGTTTTACTAAAACTTTAGGAGACCAGCCCTCACAATGCGATAATAGCAGCATCAAGAAGCGGTCTAAACTCAAATGAAAAAAGTCTCCGTTTTTTGTTCTAACAGATAAGGCTTTCTCCACAAAAAGGGAGTACATTATACTACCAGTAGACATTCTGGGGTCTTCAAGGTGAAACACAGTTTACTAACGAACATAAGGAAAAAACACAAAGTGTACACATGGGAAAATGTTAGTTGCTTTAAACATGACTATAGATGCAAAAAGAACACTTAAACATATATGCATTCTCCACAAAGTGAATTTAATTATATTTATATAGCGCTTTTCTCTAGTGACTCAAAGCCCTTTATATAGTGAAACCCATTATCTACATCTTGAAGTTACATTTAAACCAGTGTGGGTGTCACTGGGAGCGCGTGGATAAAGTATTTTGCCCCCAGAAACAACAGCAGGGAATCGAACCTTGAACCTTTAAGACTAAGACAAACAAAAGATGGAAAGGATAATGCAGGTGGACAAAAAATGTACCATAGGAGCAATATAAAATATAACATACTGTATATTTAATATTTACACATTATGTATACAGTATATAATATATATTGATATATTATTATATTTTTATATAATATAAACAATATATAACAAATCCCAATTACCATGTACAATATCACAGTATATGTAACAACCGCAGCAAAAAAAAAAAAAAAAATACACATTTTAAAAAAGGGCAGATTAAAATAGAGAGTAGATTCAGCAGAAAATATACATTAAATTATATTATATTATATTACATTATATTATATTATATTCCATCCATCCATTTTCTACCGCTTATTCCCTTCAAGGTCGCGGGGGGCGCTAGAGCCTATCTCAGCTACAATCAGACGGAAGGCGGATTACACCCTGGACAAGTCGCTACCTCATCACAGGGCTATATGTTATGTTATGTTATGTTATGTTATGTTATTTTATGTTATTTTATGTTATGTTATATTATTTTATATTATATTATATTATATTATATTATATTGAAACCGAATTACGCCACCCCAAAAATAAGGTGGAATAAGGCTGTAAGTAACATAACAAAATATGGAAAAAGTGAAGCCCTGTGAATATTTTCCAATTGCACTGACAGTAGTAATCACTTACAGTACATTATCAATATCAGGTATCAATGCTGTCAATACTACAGTGAGTCATGTACATATTTAGTTTTAAAGCTCCTGGAATATGTTTGAATTTTGATTGACTGCAGCTGGTAGTGTCTTTCTGGCAGGAAAAAATGAATTAGTCAGGATTACGGAATTGTGCATCTGTTAGCAAAAATAAAGCTGGAAAATATTGCACTAATATTGTATCACGGGTTAATAATAACGGGTTACCACATATCGTATTAGAAACCTGGTCATTTAGTGTTGGTTGGGGACGGAATGATGTTGGTCACATTTTTGCCTTCTGTTACATCGTTATCAGCATGTATCATCAATCACATTAATTGTTGTCTTGGGATTATCATGGCTAATATATTGCAATAATATTGTAGCGTGAGTGATTCCCAGCAGAGTGTTACACATTTAAAATTGTATTTAGCAGGTACGGTGGTACCTCAACGTAATTGTTATGCTTTAAGTTGCAAGCAAAAAATGGACTTACAAGCCATTAGTTGGTGTAGCAAATGTCCAAACAAAACATCTGGTCTTAATAGCTAGTATTAGCTCATAGCTAAAGAGCGACATCATGTTTTTCAAACCATGGGAAGGAAGAAAGTGAGTGTGAAGGATAGTGCTGAGAAGAAGTGGATTATATTATTTGAATTAAATAAATAAATCATTAAAAACATGATCGAGCGTGTAGTCCAGGGGTGTCAAACTCAAATACAGAGTGGGCCAAAATTTAAAACTGAACAAAGCCAATGGGCCAAGGTTGAACTAATTAACCTTTTAATAGGGACCCAAATAAGTTTTGCATTGAATATTGAACAAGCAGGGCTTATATAACTTTATAGTGACATGTAAAATCTAATTTTAAATAAAAATAATAATAATAATAATCAAAAAATATCAATGGCATATCAAATAAAATTTAAATAAAAATTGAATGCCTCTTTTCTATTTGCAGCCCTCTGAGGTAAATATCAAAATAAACTTTTTCCACAGGCTAATAATAATACATTTGCAAATAAAATAACAATAATGAATGAATCAAACATTCAAGCCTTTAAGTAGCAAGAGAAAGTGCATGAGTAAAACGTTAATTATTGCTTGGGGGGCGGGGGCGTGTGGGGTGGGGGTATATTGTAGCGTCCCAGAAGAGTTAGTGCTGCAAGGGCTTCTGGGTATTTGTTCTGTTGTGTTTATGTTGTGTTACGGTGCGGATGTTCTCCCGAAATGTGTTTGTTATTCTTGTTTGGTGTGGGTTCACAGTGTGGTGCATATGTGTAAGATTGTTAAAGTTGTTCATATGGCCACCCTCAGTGTGACCTGTATGGCTGTTGAACAAGTATGCATTGCATTCCCTTGTGTGCGTGTGTGTGTAAAAGCCGCATATATTATGTGACTGGGTTGGCACGCTATTTCTATGTATAAAAAGAGGACGAGACGACAGGTTGTAGAGGACGCTAAAGGCAGTGCCATCAAGGCACGCCCCCAATATTGTCGTTTGGGTGGAAATGGGGAGAAATACGGGAGAATGGTTACCCCGGGAGATTTTCAGGAGGGGCACTGAAATTTGGGAGTTCGGGAAAATCGGGAGGGTTGGCATGTATGAGTATTAGCAGTGAATGTGGTGTTACAGCGGCGCCGCCGCTGTATAATACCGGAGGGCCAGCTCTAATGTTAATTTCATATTGCCTCAAGGGCCAAATGAAATTACAGGGCGGGCCAAATTTGGCCCGCGGGCCAGACTTTGACACCCATGGTGTAGTCGATTTGGAGCATATCACTGCTAGTATGCACCATACTGAAGCAGAATGAGTCTAACGCCACCCAAGAATGTTAAAATAATATCTAAATGGCAAATATGTATCTATGAAAATATGACAAAGCTGCTGATAGAGTGTTTGACGGAAAAGCAGCTGGAAGTTGGTACCGTAGAAGTCCGCTCCCCAATGTAAATGCTGTACATTATGATTACATTATTTCATAAAACTACTGTAATTGTTCATGGTATACTCTATTGTATTGTTTCATATACTATTTCATATGTAAAAGTACATTTTTCTTTTTAAAAGGTATTTCACATAACAAAAATGTGGTCCGATGCAATTGACTTCGATCCATTTCAATGTTGAGTCGAGATACAAGTGTTTTGAGTTAAGAGCTCCGTCACGGAACCAATTAAGCGTGCATGTTGAAGTACTACTCTATTCACATGAACACAACACATCTTTTTCAAAAGCACAACCTGTTATTGAATGAACAAAAATATCCCTCCATTACTACACAATTGCTTTATCGTTACAGATAACTGCATTAAATCAGTTTGTGTTGTACTATCCATTTTACACCATTTTCTACTGCATGTCCCTTTCAGGGTTGCAGGGGGTGCTTGAGCCTATCTCAACTGCATTTGGGTGGAAGGCGGGGTAGTGAAGTGTGTGAATTATATTTATATAGCGCTTTTCTCTAGTGACTCAAAGCGCTTTACATAGTGAAACCCAATATCTAATTACATTTAAACCAGTGTGGGTGGCACTGGGAGCACGTGGGTAAAGTGCCTTGCCCAAGGACACAACGGCAGTGACTAGGATGGCGGAAGCGGGAATCGAACCTGCAACCCTCAAGTTGCTGGCACGGCCACTCTACCAACCGAGCTATACCGCCCCAAGTCGCCACCTCATCACAGAGCCAACACATATAGACAGACAACATTCACACTCACATTTTACACCAATTTAGTGTTGCCAATCAACCTATCCCCAGGTGAATGTTTTTGGAGTTGGGAGGAAGCCGGAGTACCCGGAGAGAACCCACGCAGTCACGGGGAGAACATGCACACTCCACACAGAAAGATTCAGAGCCCGGGATTGAACTCTGGACGTTCGTATTGGGAGGCACATGCACTCACCCCTGTACCGCCGTGCTGTGTTGTACTTACAAATATAAATTCAGCATATTTTGTTGGTGATTAATCCATGGACCCTAATAACATGAAGTGGTTGTCCTCAATATGCAATTTACTGCTGGATGTACTCTTTATTTTATACCGCCCTTTTTTCTTGCTGCAGCTCTTACATATACTGTAATATTGTACATGGTAATTGGGATTTGTTATACCGTATTTCGTTAAATAGCCGCCGGGGCGCTAATTGATTTAAAACCTCTTCTCACTCCTGCGCTTATTCAAGACATGCAGTAAAAGTAAGCTGGCGCGAATAGTTTTAAAACCTCTTCTCACCCCTGCGCTTACCAATGTCATGCAATAAAAAAATAAGTGTGATAAAAAAAAAAATTAATAAATAATTATTCTGCGGACTACTGCTCTACAACGTATCATTGCGCCCACCTTTACACCATGCTGTGTGTGAAGTGTGAATTATATTTATATAGCGCTTTTCTCTAGTGACTCAAAGCGCTTTACATAGTGAAACCCAATATCTAAGTTACATTTAAACCAGTGTGAGTGGCACTGGGAGCAGGTGGGTAAAGTGTCTTGCCCAAGGACACAACGGCAGTGACTAGGATGGCAGAAGCGGGAGTCGAACCTGCAACCCTCAAGTTGCTGGCACGGCTGCTCTACCAACCGAGCTATACCGCCCTGGTTGATCCTGCCAGTAGCATATGCTTGTCTCAAAGATTAAGCCATGCAAGTGCAAGTGCCGGACGCATGTATTTCGCTGCTTCTCATACGAGATTGCGATGCATACTTGGTCAACAGCCATACCGTTTACACTGAAGGTTGTGATATAAACAACTTTAACACTCTTACTAATATGCGCCACACTCTGTGAACCCACACCAAATAAACACATTTCTGGAGAACATCGGCTCTGTAAAGAGTCATGGATGCATGGCATTCTGGGTAATTCTTATGTTGTGTTTATAATGTGTTACAGAGCCGATGTTCTCCCGTAATGTATTTGTTATTCTTGTTTGGTGTGGATTCACAGAGTGTGGCGCATATTAGTAAGAGTGTTGAAGTTGTTTTATATCCCAACCACCAGTGTGATCTGTATGGCTGTGGAACAAGACCCCTGGTTTACACATAGTAAAAGCAAAATAAAACTCCTCCACCATTTTGAAAATGACGACAGGGTAAGCGTCACTTGTGACATCAAGAATTTGACCCGGCGGTAAAAGTAAGCATGCGCTAATAAATTTGGGGAGCGAGTTTGACCCGGCAGTAGTTCAAGGCAGGTGCATATTACATGCCCGGCGGCTATTCAAGGAAATACGGTATATTGTATATGTTATATCAAAATTAGAGATGTCCAATATTATCGGCCGATAAAAGTTCTAAAATGTAATATCGGAAATTATTAGTATCGGTTCGGAAATTATCGGTATCGGTTTCAAAAAGTAATATTTAAGACTTTTTAGAACGCCACTGAACGTAGTGGTACAGGGACATAGGGTGAAGTACAGAGCGCCAATAAACCTTAAAGGCGCTGCCTTTGCGTGCCGGTCCAATCACAAAATACCTACGTTTTTTTACACACACAAGTGAATGCAATGCATACTTAATCAACAGCCATACAGGTCACACTGAGGGTGGCCGTATAAACAACTTTAACACTGTTACAAATATGCGCCACACTGTGAACCCACACCAAACAACAATGACAAACACATATCGTCAGAACATCCGCACCGTAACACAACAAAGATAGCACTTTATTGATTCCTTCGGGAGAGTTCCTTCAGGAAAATTAAAAATTTAAAACAAACACAACAGAACAAATACCCTGAATCCCTTGCAGCACTAACTGTTCTGAGACGCTACAATATATATACCCCCCCCACCCCCCGCTACCCCTTACACCCCGCCCACCTCAATCTCCACGTTCTCTCAAGGAGAGTATGTCCCAAATTCCAAGCTACTGTTTTGAAGCCTGTTAAAAAAAAAATGCACTTTGTACCATGTTGGCATTTTTTTCCATGACTTGAGTTAATTTAGTTTGGAAAACCTTGTTACATTGTTTAATGCATCCAGCGGGGCATCACAACTCAATTAGGCATAAAAATGTGTTAATTCCACGACTGTATATATCGGTATCGGTTGATATCGGAATCGTTAATTAAGAGTTGGACAATATCGGAATATCGGCAAAAAAGCCATTATCGGACATCTCTAATCAAAATATAATATAATATAGCAGTATAAATATTACATATATGTTATATCTTATATTGCTACTCCGATACATTTTTAGTCTACTTAATAGCTGCATTATCCTTTCCATCCTTTGTAACCGAGCTACTGTGTGGACAATTTCCCTTGTGGATCAATAAAATATGTTCTACGGTAAGTCTAATTAGAATTATTTGACCTTGGCGGAGGTCTGCGTGCGTTCTATTTTATAAGTGAGCTCATCACTGAGTGTTATGATAATGCCTTTATTATCCAGGTACAATAACATACATCATAGGTAACATGATACAAGGACAGAAAGACACAACACAACACAACACACACACACACGAGGCATGCATGTATTTACAGCAGGAGGTCGGTTTGTGCAAAAAAGGACAAAAATGGCAGATTAGGTTGAAAATGAAATGATCGTAGTAGAAGAGTGATCACAGTAGAATGTGGAATAAACCATTTTTGGAGGGTGGCAGGTGTTCATAGATATTAAAAGTTCTCAGGTGAAGAAAAGGGATGGACAGGAGGGGAACATAAAGGTTAAAGGTCAGATTTGGGACACTCACTGGCTAGGTTGACAATGCAGGCGATGATAATGATGGTTCCGCCCACCAGGGACACCACGGACAGCATCTTAGCCACACGGCCCAGACGCACGGCGCCATCCAGGTTGCCCTGCTCCAGACTGTTTTTAGACTGCAGAGAGAGAGAGAGAGAGAGAGAGAGAGAGAGAGAGAGGCGGGCGTGTCAGAGACGACCACTACGTACCCCATATGATGACGAGCCTTCTCACCATGATGGAGTAGACGAATCCCACAATGTTGATGGGCCACACGGGGCAGAAGCAGGCCAGCACGGAGAGCAGGAGGTAGTCCTTCACCTTGGTGCGGTCCAAGGGGGGGTTGGTGGCGATGCTGGAGTGGCGCGACAGCGAGGGCCTGGGGGAGAAGGCGGTGTAGCCGATGGAGCTCGCCCTGCTGCCCTTCCTGGTCTTGGCGTGATGGGGGTAGGAGATGGAGTGCTGCCGTCTGGGCGGCGACGAGATGACGGGGGAGGAGGTGCTGTTGGAGGCGTGGACGCCGTTACCTTAAAAGGATGACATGTACATTGGTTATGTACTTAAACACTGTGTGACTATAATCCACCATTTATATACAAACCCTGTTTCCATTTGACTTGGGAAATTGTGTTAGATGTAAATATAAACGGAATACAATGATTTGCAAATCATTTTCAACCCATATTCAGTTGAATATGCTACAAAGACAAGATATTTGATGTTCAAACTGATAAACATTTTTTTTTTTTTGCAAATAATCATTACCTTTAGAATTTGATGCCAGCAACACGTGACAAAAGAAGTTGGGAAAGGTGGCAATAAATACTGATAAAGTTGAGGAATTCTCATCATACACTTATTTGGAACATCCCACAGGTGTGCAGGCTAATTGGGAACAGGTGGGTGCCATGATTGGGTATAAAAACAGCTTCCGTGAAATGCTCAGTCATTCACAAACAAGGACGGGGCGAAGGTCACCACTTTGTGAGCAGATGTGTGAGCAAATTGTCAAACAGTTTAAGAACAACTTTTCTCAACGGAGTTTAGGAATTTCACCATCTACGGTCCGTAATACCATCAAAAGGTTCAGAGAATCTGGAGAAATCACTGAACATAAGCGATGATA
Organism: Nerophis ophidion; assembly: GCF_033978795.1. Lineage (NCBI taxonomy): Eukaryota > Metazoa > Chordata > Actinopteri > Syngnathiformes > Syngnathidae > Nerophis > Nerophis ophidion. Next base: position 67,207,040 of record NC_084618.1, read on the forward strand.
TGACAGACTTTCATTCCCTCAGGCGGTACTGTATCAAATTGCGACATCCGTGTGTAAAGGATATCACCACATGGGCTCAGGAACACTTCACAAAACCACTGTCAGTAACTACAGTTTGTCGCTACATCTGTAAGTGCAAGTTAAAACTACTATGCAAAGCCAAAGCCATTCATCAACAACATCCAGAAACGCCGCCGGCTTCTCTGGGCCCATGATCATCTAAGATGGACTGATGCAAAGTGGAAAAGTGTTCTGTGGCCTTACGAGTCTACATTTCAAATTGTTTTTGGAAACTGTGGAGATTTGTGTCCTCTGGAACAAAGAGGAATATAACCATCCGGATTGTGATAGGCGCAAAGTTAAAAAGCCAGCATCTGTGATGGTATGGGGGTGCATTAGTGCCCAAGGCATGGGTAACTTACACATCTGCGAAGACACCATTAAATATACATACAGGTTTTGGAACAACATGTGTTGTCATCCAAGCAACGTTATCATGGACGCCCCTGCTTATTTCAGCAAGACAATGCGACACTACGTGTTACAACAGCGTGGCTTCATAGTAAAAGAGTGTGGGTACTGGACTGGCCTGCCTGTAGTCCAGACCTGTCTCCCATTGAAAATTTTGAAGCCTAAATTACGACAACAGAGACCCCGGATGGTTGAGCAACTTAAGCTATACATCAAGCAGGAATGGGAAAGAATTTCACCTGAAAAGCTTCAAAAATGTGTCTCCTCAGTTCCCAAAATTTACTGAGTGTTGTTAAAAGAAAAGGTGATGTAACACAGTGGTGAACATGTCCTTTCCCAACTACTTTGGCACGTGTGGCAGCCATGAAATTTTATGTTAATCATTATTTGCAAAAAAATATAAAGTTTATGAGTTTGAACATCAAATATCTTGTCTTTGTAGTGCATTCAATTGAATATGGGTTGAAAAGGATTTGCAAATCATTGTATTCCGTTTATATTTACATCTAACACAATTTCCCAACTCATATGGAGACGGAGTTTGTAAAACACACACATTTTAAAGAAAAAATGTTACACAAACCTGAATATAAGCCAAATATTCTTTCAGGAAAAAAACATAACCCCACACTTAATATATTACAAACATCCATCCATCTATTTTCTACCGCTTGTCCCTTTTGGGTTCACGAGGGGTGCTGGAGCCTATCTCAGCTGCATTCGGGCAAAAGGCGGGGTGCACCCTGGACAAGTCGCCACCTCATCGCAGGGCCAACACAGATAGACAGACAACATTCACACTCACATTCACACACTATAGGGCCAATTTAGTGTTGCCAATTAACCTATCCCCAGGTGCATGTTTTTGCCATTTAAAAAATATATTAGACAACCCTGAATACAAGACAAACATTCTTTAAGGAACGAAAATATAAACCCAACATGAATATAAGAAAGACACTCGCTAAAGACAAAAATATAAGACCGTCCTGCTTTTAAGATAACATCTCTTTGGTTCTCAAACTTTTTTCACCAAGTACCACCTAAAAAAACACTTGGCTTTCCAGGTACCGCCATTAAAATACAGTAGCGTAGTAGGCCTACGTGTTCATTAAAAACAGGGCAGATGTTTTATTCAACAAACATATTAAACATTTTGCCCCTTATCACATTACACGCAGTTTGAACAGTAACACGGTTGTTGAGTTTATACCAAAATGGATACATGGATGATACAGCAGACGATTGAGAGAATGTCATGTGGTCAGATGAAACCAAAATAGAACTTTTTGGTATAAACTCAACTCGTTGTGTTTGGAAGAAGAAGAATACTGAGTTGCATCCCAAGAACACCACACCTACTGTGAAGCATGGGGGTGGAAACATCATGCTTTGGGGCTGTTTTTCTGCTAAGGTGACAGGACGATTGATCCGTGTTAAGGAAAGAATGAATGGGGCCATGTATCGTGAGGTTTTGAGCCAAAACCTCCTTCCATCAGTGAGAGCTTTGAATGGTTGACCAAATACTTATTTTCCACCATAATTTACAAATAAACTCTTTAAAATTCCTACAATGTGAATTCCTGGGTTTTTTTTCACATTCTGTCTCTCACAGTTGAAGTGTACCTATGATGAAAATTACAGACCTCTGTCATCATTTTAAGTGGGAGAACTTGCACAATCGGTGGCTGACTAAATACTTTTTTGCCCCACTGTATCGCGTAATCTCAATATTATCATTGGGGATGATATTGTATCACAAGTTTCTCATTAGAAGCAGTCTTCTTGCACATTTAACAAATAAACAAATACTTATGACTTTGACTTGTCCAGGGTGTACCCCGCCTTCCGCCCGATTGTAGCTGAGATAGGCGCCAGCGCCCCCCGCGACCCCGAAAGGGAATAAGCGGTAGAAAATGGATGGATGGATTGAACACAAAGTGTAACTCTCTTTGATAACTTATGTACAGTACAAACGTTTGTAGGATAATAGAAAAAATATGCATATTTTCTCTTCATTGGATGCATTTATATTCTTTTTTTTTTTCCAGAATATTGTGTAATTGCTCTATTGTGATACTGTGCAATATTGTTTGCGATTTTTTTTAATGGTGCCAATAAGCATGTATTCAAAACACAACACACAACATATTGAAAAGTAACAATCTGTGTTGGCCCTGTGATGAGGTGGCGACTTGATCAGGGTGTACCCCACCTTCCGCCCATGTGCAGTTGAGATAGGCTCCAGCACCCCAGCACCCCCTCTGACCCCGAAAGGGACAAGCGGTAGAAAATGGATGGATGGACAGTCATTATATGCAAATATTGGATGGTATCAGCGTTACAGTATCCATACTGGAACTTGCAATTCCAATATATTGTCATGTTTGTGACCCGCTCCATTCCTGCTTTTCCCTTTAGATACCACAAAATCACATATTGGTGGTAGTGCATGTTTTTTGGGGGGCGATATCACATGATCGCTGTGTCGTGCCGTTGCACTATACTGTATGTTGTTTAAAGTTAAAAATTAAAGTACCACTGATAGTCTCACACACACACTAGGTGTGGTGAAATTTCCCTCTGCATTTGAACCATCCCCTTGTTCCACCCCATGGGAGGTGAGGGGAGCAGTGAGCAGCAGCAACGGCCGCACTCGGGAATTGTTTTGGTGATTTAACCCCCAATTCCAACCTTTGATGCTGAGTGCCATAGGTCCCACTTTTATAGACTTCGGTATGACTTGGTTTGGACTCACGACCTACCTACCCACAAGGCCACTGAGCAGGTATTTACATTTTAATGTAAACTTAAATATTTTGTTTAATTTATTACGTGATGATTCAGTGCTGCTATTACTGTACACGGTAACATTGATTCTCAAACTCTGGTATGCCAGCTCTATCTAGTGTTATGCCAAATGTTTGATTTGTATTAAGTACAGTGTTTTATTTTCCTTTATTCAAAAACAGTGTTACTGTTCAAACATGCATGTATACAACATGATACATCACAATTTCCATTTTCTCTTTTCAACATGTTCGAAAAGGAGTAGGGAGAAGCAGAGTTTATTTAATCCTACCCCTTTTCCTTCACATAGCAGTTGCTAAAAAAAAATGTATCCACTTCCTGTTCTCAATGTATTCACAATATACTCCATAAGTAATAATAAGAATAAATATGTAAATAAATATGTATTATATGTATTTCATATGGGGAGATGAGTAAGATTATTTTGAAAATGAATGGATGGATGAAATACATTCAGAATGTTTATCATGGTTCTTTAAGTTTGAAGAGTTTCTTGGAGTGGATCATATTAGTACATTGTTTGATTTCTTTGCTTTTGTTAGAGTTATTTGGTGACGAACCCCAAGATGCAGGCATGGAGTGAGCGAACATGATTTCAATATAAATACTAAGACAAAACCAAACAAAGGGTTCAAACCAAAAGCGCGCACGTGGGCGGATAAAAACAAAACAAAAGACCTTTGGCATAGAAGCTAACAAGAAACAAAAAGGAACTTTAGCATGGAAGCTAGAGGATAACAAACAGAAAAACTGGAAATAGCTGTGGCTAACAAAAACAGCTTACCGCTACGACGACCAGGACAAGATGTAGCACGACAGGTAATAGCTGAAATCAAAACGACACGACAAGAGCGACATGTGGCAACGACAATACGAACGACAATACGAACGACAATACGAACGACAATACGAACGACAATACGAACGACAATACGAACGACAATACGAACGACAATACGAATGACAATACGAATGACAATACAATGATCCAGCCCTGACTGGAGGAACAAAGCAGGTAAAATAGGAGCTGGCCGATTGACATCAGGTGTGACTAGATGCCAATCAGCCGCAGCTGAGTGAGAACAGGACACAGGGAGACAAACAGAAGCTGAACCAAAATAAGAGCACTAGACAGGAATTAAGGACAGGAAATACTAAACACACAGAGGAGAAACTAAAACACAAACAAACTGTCAGTGGCAACTCTGACAGTTTTATCCATTCCATAATTTAATTCCACATACACTGAAGGTCTTAAGTATTGTACGTGCATACAAATATTTTAAATTACATTTTTCTCCAAGATTATATTTCTCCTCTTTTGTTGAGGAGAATTGTTGTATATTATTGGGTAGCAGATTACAGTTTGCTTTGAGTATCATTTTAGCTGTTTGCAAATTCACTACGTTGTGGAATTTCAGAATATTTGATTCAATAAATAAAGGGTTTGTATGTTCTCTATATCCAACATTATGTATTATTCTAATTGATCTTTTTTTTTGTGCACCTGTGTGTTATGTTACAAGGGGCAACATATTTGTTGAATAAAACATCTGCTCTGTTTTTAATGAATACTTGGGCCTACAACACTACTTTATTTGTACTGTACTGTAATGCATATATTCCTTGACTGCACTTAAATGTAGAATATATTTATATTATTCATATATTATATATATAATATATGTCATATATTATTTATTATTATTATTGTTTATTGTGAGTGAACTGTGGTGCTGAATTTCCCCCCGGGATCAATAAAGTACTTTCTATTCCATTCTATTCTATTCTATTCTATTCTATTTGGATATTGGTCATTATTGTGGTACTTGGAGTGTTTTCTGAGCTCTGAGGACCACTGCCCTATATGATGTTGCTGCTACCTTCTTTCCCTGAGGGCACACGCCCTTGGAATCCGCAAAGTTCTATCTAAATCTCTATAAATGATTCCAAAAAGATACTTACTGCTCTTCAGTTTCTCGTTGATGACAATGACCAGCTCGTCTTTGGAGAGGTTGACGCCACAGAGGAGCTGCTCCCCCACTGCAAGGGGAGGGCACGGCGTGGCGGTGGAGGCTTGGCTATGCCCTGGGTCTTCCTGATCCAGCAGGGACGGTCGCTCCTCTCCGGCCCAAACAGATGGAGACGACGCAGGCATCATGTTGGCGTCCATGAAGGATCACAGCTCCAAATGAAAATAAAATTTAAAAAAAACACACCCACAATGCTTTGCTTGTGCACCTAAGGAGCAGAGGGGGCGGAATTAAATGGATGCTGGTCAAATTGAACATCCTTGCTGGCATCGCCATGGTGACAAATGATGATAAACAAACACACACACAGTGCATGTGATAAAAGCAGAGGGCAGGTGTGTACACAAGATGGGTACACAAGGTTGTGTACACACTCTTGACAGGCTTGTGGTGGACATTACAATAAAGCAATAATAAGGAGGAGGGACAATGGGACAAAGGAACAATCCTCACTAATTAGCTTAGCTTCCAATGCGATAAAGCAAAAACAGCAGTCGCCACATTGCTTTTCTTTTTTTCATTACAGCATAATTGATTGTTTATGCAAAACACAACCATGCAGAAACGTGTAGAAGTAAATAGAAACTCACCTTTTTTGTTGTTGTTGTTGTTGTTAATCCAGCGTTTTCTTCAACACAGCGTGTCAAATGATGGCATCGTTCGTTTTTATCAACAGCAAAAAAAAAAAAAAAAAAATGGCTACGACGTGTTTGTGTGTATCCGAGAGGAGGACATCCGTGTGTGTGTGTGAGGATGAGGATGGTCGTATGGAAGATGCAGGGCGGGCCGGAGAAGGGGAGGGCGTGTGTGCGCGCGTGTGCGTGTGCGTGTGAAATGAAAAGTGAGAGCAGACTGTTGTTTTGGCACCGACGGTTTGATAAAAATGGATCAAACATGGCTCACTTAAAACTAATACTTTTATGTTTGATTTTTTTTTAAAAATACATAAACTCAATTGTATTACTTTTAATTAATACAAATCACCAAAATGTGTCATGAGTATTTTACTTTCCAGAAAGACAACTATTGTAATATTCAAAAGCAGAGTTACAAATGTATCCATTGATTATATACAATTTACAGTATATTATATATATATATATATATATATATATATATATATATATATATATATATATATATATATATATATATATATATATATATATATATATATATATATACATATACATATATCTATAGTTGAGCTCGGTTACTGGGGTTTATCAGTTTTACAGTGCTCAATACCAGAGTAAAGCGGAATAAACATTAGGTCAGGAAAAAACACAAAGGCTATTTCTTCCCTGCAAGCCTGTTTTGCAGGTTTCTCTGCACTTCAGTGGATTTTATAAATAAAATAAAATTCCCTGAATTGTATTTATAAAATCCCTTGAAGAGCAGAGGAACCTGCTAAACAGGCCTGTTTTGCAGGTTTCTCTGCACTTCAGTGGATTTTATAAATAAAATAAAATTCCCTGAATTGTATTTATAAAATCCCTTGAAGAGCAGAGAAACCTGCTAAACAGGCTTGTAGGGATGAAATAGCTTCTGTGTTTTTATTCCTGACCTTCCATCCATCCATTTCCTATTGCTTATTCCCTTTGGGGTCGCTGGTGCCTATCTCAGCTACAAAAAGGCGGAAGGCAAGATACACCCTGGACAAGTTGCCACCTCACCGCAGGGCCAACACAGATAGACAGACAACATTCACACACTAGGACCATTTAGTGTTGCCAATCAACCTATCCCCAGGTGCATGTCTTTGGAGGTGGGAGGAAGCCGCAGAAAGCCGGAGTACCCAGAGGGAACCCACGCGTTCACGTGGAGAACATGCAAACTCCACACAGAAAGATCCCGAGCCCGGGATTGAACCCTGACTACTCAGGACCTTCGTATTGTGAGCCAGACACACTAACCCCTCTACCACCGTGAAGCCCTTTTTCCTGACCTAACATATATATATATATATACACATTATATATATATATACACATATTTTATATATACATATATATTATACATACATATCAAATGAAGTTACATTGTCTAATTCAAATAGGCTTGAAATAAGTACATTTTGTTTCTAAAGCGCTGCACAAAATACTTGGTAAAGTCAAACAATTCAATCTAAAAACAGGGGCAACGTCATAAAAAGGATACAAAGTGGATTAAAAATTATAGTTAAAAAGGTGCATATACTAAAAATACGTTTTCAAATGTTTCTTGAAAATTTAAGTCTATACATTGTAGAAATGTTTTATTATACATCTATGTGTATATAACATTGTAGGTTTATATACCATTATAGTTTGATAATCACTCACACGCACTTTGAGAAAAATTACTAAGATACTCTTTAAAAACATATCCAAACACATTTTCATTTTATTAAAAAAAAAAAAAAAAAATAGATGTTTTTTACATAACACAAATGGAAAATATCCTGACATTTCAGCAAGTAGGTTCATTCAGCAAATCTATAAATATTTTAACAGAAAAATGCTCAAATGAAAAAAATAAAAGATAATTGCATTAAAATGAATGTTTCACCCTTTTAAAACTACACAAGTTAATTGATTCTACAATCAGAAAACTCCAATTGGTCATTTTGTACTATTGGCAAAAGAGAAGGGGGGAGAGTGGAGGGAGGATGTGGCAAGGTGAGTGTGCGAAGACGCAGCAAGGTCATTGTTGTCACATTTGAAGCCATTGTGTAAAAATGCATCACATTAAAACAAAGTCAAGGATGTGAGGCGTTTAATAAAAAGAAGAGGCAGCACCATCTCCTGGAATCCACGGGTTACAACAACAAAAACTTAAAATGAAGCTTGTGTGGTTATTTACTGTATGGTACATGACAACTTGTCCAGGGTGTATGCCGCCTTCCGCCCGAGTGCAGCTGATATAGGGGACAAGCGGTAGAAAAAAGGATGGATGGCTTGATGTGCCCCAAAAAAAAAAAAAATTACTTTCCAATCACACTTAAGATGTTTGCCTGAAAGTAGAAAGACCAAAATTTATATTACTGGTATGCCACTTCATTAGGTACACTATCACATTTAAATACAAGAACATACCTTCATGAAGGAGGACAATCTCTTTTCTGTCATACCCTCAACTTTCGCGAGATCTTCCAGCTGCAAGAGAACAGTTTAACAGTAAAAATTATGGTCATCCTCTGATGTTTGTAAAAAAAAAAAAAAAAAATTTAAAACACTTTTGTATACCACCTTGGAGAAGATGCCGTTGATCTCCCTCCAGCCCAAGATGAGTTTGGCCTTCTTGTCACCGATCTGCTGCAGGCCTTTCAGCTCTTTGAGGGAGCCCGTGTTAAGGATCTGCAAGATCTTCCGTTTGGACTGTTCCAGGAAGCACCTGTCTAGCCGAGACTCCCAGTTCCCCACCATGTTTTCTTTGTCATCCGGGAGCTAGAGAGAAAACATAAGAATGAAAGGCTACCGGTTATTGAGTTAATTTATTTTGCCTCATATTGTAGCTAGAGTGGTGTAGAACTTAATTGAATTACACTGAGAACTATTTCTAATATGCTGTTAACTAATGTATCGACAAGAACAGCATCAACATGTATGTTGGAAAATGGTGATTCTTTTACAGATGCAGAAAGGGGGTTTGTTAAAGTCTAAATTCAATTAGAGCTGGTCTGGTTTCTAACCTCCACGTGATCTGAAAGCGCCTTGTCCACCTTGACGCAGACTGACTGCTTCCTAACGATCGCCTGCTGATTGAGTGGTTGGAGCGGAGTCACTGCACAGGAAAGAGCACACTGGGTTAGACAAGGGTCACATGAATGAATTGGTCAAGCAAAGAACTTATTGGACTGACCCTGCAGGGGTTGCACGACTGCTTGCTTTCTATTGACCTTTGACGTGACGGCTAGTTTTTGCTGCAGAGGAGCCGTGTTGCTGCGGATGCCCGTCTCCTCACTCACTGACTTTTCTTTAGTCAGCCGACTTAACAGCAGGGCCTTCCTCTCAAGCTCCTTCTGCTTCTCTTTCAGCTCCTGGATGAGGAAGTAGAAAGGTTTGATATCAAGTATCGTACCACATTTTATATTTTAATGAGACAACTTCCCAGTGCCAGCAGCAATCAAGCAGCTTCAGACCACCATGCGTGACTATATGCAATTATCTTGGTACTCACTTGTGTATCGGCTATTCTAACAATCATGGCTGTGTTTGGAGTCCTTTTCAGCAGATCTACGCTGCTATCAAGCTTTAGACAGACTACCCTCGTATATTAAAGGGGAACTGAACTTTGTTTTGTAATTTAGCCTATTTTTCACAATCGCTATGTAACACAAGAACACATCTCTTTTCACGCATTTTAAAGTATGAGGTGGCTAACAATGCTGCTAACGGAAGTACTCCCGAAAAAACATGTAAAAACCGCCAAAATTCATTTTACATCTTGTGACCTAATATTACATATTAGCAATACTTTTATTATAAGCACTAACATTAAGGAACTACTTTAAGTGGTGCTGTGATCGCTGAGCGCTAACTAGCTCATACAGCTATAGTATTGACATACTGAGCTGCTGCTGTATCGCCTCTGAGTTGGTGAAAGTGGATTCTAGATTATAAATCATGCCTGCCACCTGAATAGTGAGTTTGTAGCAATTAACAGAGAAGTTTCTCAACTTTGACATTCAACTTAGATCAGGAGGTGGTGAAAAAGGCACAAAGACACTCGTTTGAGGACACTTTTTTCAAACCTGTGCGAGGATTATAATTAATTATTCATTTAAATGGGAATATATGAACATCAGTTAGCATCCCAATGAGAGCAGACGATGTACAGTAAGTGATAATTTTTTTATGTTCATGGTTTGTATTGCTTAATCAGCACTTAGCAATACTGCAGCATAATGCTTAGTTTCACTGCAGCTGTATATGTTTAGCACACAGCTTCTAAAACATGTAGCTCATCTGTATATTCAGGCTAAAAAACATAAGTTTCTGCCTCATAATTTTCCCCCGAAGTAGTCTTTGATGGCTCTCATGAAGTCTGCCGTGACTAGTAGCGTTGTTGAAGGGAAAAACAAACGTTGTGATTATTATGGATACACTGCCGCTTGCTTAAAATGACCACAATACGTAAACATTACATGTCATTATGAATGTGTCTGTTTCTACAGTACATACTTAGAGCAAAAGGCTGACGGAGGTGTTTTTAGGTGGATACAGAAAACTCATTACCTCCATTGTTAGCATTTATTTACATTTTAGAATGCATTTAAAAAAACACGTGTTCTTGTCTCACGTAAGCATGCAGAATGATTGGCAAAATTCCAAAAACATTTCCTCTTTAAAGTTGACTTTTATAGTAGCGTCTTTCAAGATATAAAACAGTTGCAAAAATAGGAGGATTATGTGAGATAGCGTTGCAGCTATCAATTAGTTTAAAATAGAGTAATCTATCAATTTGTCTTATAGGGCAGTGGTCCCCAGCCACTGGTCCGGGGTCCGTGATGCATTTGCTACCAGGCCGCACAGAAACCTTTTAATTAAAATATGAACTACCGCATTTTCTCCAACATAACTTTCGCCTGTCCCACTAAACACCAATAAGCTTGTTAATAGATGTATATTACAACTCCTATGTTATAGTACATTGGACAACGCACGTTTTAATGAACATATGCAATGTTAATATGCCAGATTGTAGCCAAAGGATAATTTTTTTGCTGTTTTTATCTGCCACACTTAGAAAGCCGGTCCATGCAAATTGATTGATCCTTTTTTTATTAGTATTTTGCACAGTTCAGTACATATTCCGTTCAATTGACCACTAAATGGTAACACCCAAATAAGTTTTTCAATTTGTTTAAGTCGGGGTCCACGTTAATCAATTCATGGTAAATACTGCATACATTAAAACCGGTCCCTGGTGGAAAAAAGGTTGGGAAACGCTGTTATAGGGGAAATATTTGGGATAAACAAGATTTTTTCAGTTTACCATAATCTACATTATTTTCCAAAAAAATCGACATTGAAATTGCACTTTTAACTCTAGCACATTAACATTTTAAAAATAAAAATAAGTCTCCGCTGTTTGTTGCCACTCAGATTTTCTGCCACAAAACACCGCTCTCCTGTGCGCTCTATTGCAGAAAAAACATGTCCGTATAGCTTAAGTTCTGTGCAATACATTCAGTCTAGAGTTGATCAGCTTTTATTAGTTACACTTGATCAAATAATTAAAGCAAAAGAATATAAATCAAAGCTTGTTTCTTAATGGAATTCATTGATTAATTGTTGCTGCCCAAATAGGACATGCAGTTTATTACCTGGATCTCCTTGCGAGATTGGGCCACATTTTTGAGCATATTGTCTTTGTCCTGGCAGCTAATCTGTTTCTCCAGAGCAATCAGCCTGTCCATCACCGATGGCTCTGACAGACTGAGGGGAGCACACAGATATAAGAGATCAATAGACTGTTGTGCACACCTGCAGGCAGATGGCATGAAAGCAAGGCGTCATGGGAAATCACATCAGCTACAGATGGCTACTATCTGCAAAGTCTTGGCAGAGCGCGACATTAGGTGTTCATTAGGAGCATGTGCACTCTGCAGTGTTCTACCTGTGAAGATGAGCTGAAGGTGAGGAGGCATCCTGCTCTGTTTTCTTCTCCTCCCTCTGCTTTTTCTTGCGGGCGTGGGCGCCAGCGCTCGCCGTCTCGTGCTCTTCTCGGGCCCGCTTCACTGGAGATGAAGGCACCAAAGGAGGGGAAAATTAAGAGTTGTTTTCCACACACACATAGAATACACAGACATAAAACAAAGCAATTAAAACACTAAATAAAACAAGAAATGAAACGTAATAATAAAATATATTCATCCAGATGGCTTATTGAAAGGACAAAGTAGAAAAGGTAGGAAAAGCAGCATGACTGTTGTTTTACGTCTTATTGTCGCTTTCAAAAGGACCACATATTTTATCATGCTTAAGGATTATGTAGCCTGTTTTGTTTGGGCAATAAAGACATTTATGATCCTTACACTTTTCGGGTAAACATTAAAACAAGTATTTATCCTGATTAATGTTTGTTGAGACCAGTCAAGACAAGTGCGGCCAATATTGAGCCGTGTATTCTCTGCAGCGTGCATGTGCTCTTACTAGTTCTTGAGCCAGTTTTGTGTTTAAGCACCCAAATTAAGTTAATTAATGGAGCTCATTCGCAACAATGAAAATACCTGTATTAGGGCTGGATATCTCAAAAGAGTATTGTATCCTCATAGAATATTTAATACACCACAAAACTTAATGTCAGAATAATAAAATTAATATTTTGCAACATAATTCAACTACAGCACAAACTGTTCATAAAAATAATTTATAACAGTTTTAAACTAATTCGGGAAACATGACATCTCAAGTCTCTCAAGTAGATTTAATCTAATACACAAATAAGTGTTTGATAAGAAAATCACCATCTCTTTTACTCAGCTCAGGGTGGTGGTGTCACTGGCAGACCTGTGGCTGGTTGTGCCCGTATTTCGAATTTATGTGAGACTAGGGTTGCAAAGTTACAGGAATATTCAAAGTTGGTAACTTTCCATGGGAATTAACAGGAATATATGGGAATACAAAATGCAACATGCTAGGTCTTGCAGCATGATCATTAGCTAAAACAACCTGACTTAATGCAAATTCAGTAGAATTTCAACCCTTCACCGTGGATTCCTCCATCACACGTGCAGTACATTCTTCCATCACATGCACAGATAATTTCCAGCATGCTACACATTACAGCAGGGTTATTGAGACCACACTAGTATTTGAGCCCAAGGACTTCATCTAGTCAGGTAAGTTTTGATGATATTACTGGGGTAAATATATTTGATCTATGGTATTTAAGTTTAATAGGGGTGTAATTGCTGGTTACTGTATGACTGTAGACTACTCCAGCAGACTTCTACTCAAGCTAGCTAGATGTTCCTGTACTTGTTAAATAATTTTGGGGCCAATATCTCTAGCGAGCTACGTTTATGTACCACCACAGTCTCATAATGAACCGAAAATATTTCTTTGTTAGCAGTGATGCTAATTTTCTCTGTTAAATCTCATTCATTTATGCTAACAATGTTGGTCATCCGGATTTAGTTTTTTTGTGATCTGTAAAGTTCCACTAGCCAATACTAAATCAAAACATTTAGTTTCCTTTGCCTTATGTTCTGCTAGCCATTCTGTTGTCATACAAGAATGTAGGTTATAGTTTGATTTAGCATGCTGATTGAGTGTTCATTTATTCATCTAGCCTATTTCTATTCATTTGTCCATCAGTAAAATATTTGTAAAGACTACTCCAATTGTTTGGCTGACTATTTATGTATGTGTGTGGCATTGCATTAGTGTTTAACAAAAATAAATAAATACAAACAGAATAATGCCACATACACCATCTGATGTGTGGAGACATTTCACCCCAACCAATGTAGGTGGAAAGGCTGTGTACTCTTGCAAATAGTGTGCAAAGAGCTACGTCAAAAATGCAGCAGAATATAGACAAGTGCCCAATAATATATAATTATTGTAATTCTCCATTAATTCCCAAATATTCCCATGGACGGTGTCCAACTTTGAATAATCAAAAAATGGTCAATATTTCCAAACTTCCCAACAGTGGTAAATTTCCAGAAATTTACCGGAAACTTTCCACCCCTATGTGAGACACTTGAAAAAAGGGGCAATATTAGGATTTTTTTTCCTACATTTAAAATGCTTCCGTGAGGTCAACATAACATGTATTGGTGGTTCTTTGGTAATCATTTTGCATAATTATGTTTTACGGGCGCTTTCTGTTGCAGCATTTTGTGGGCGGTCCTATTTACGTGCCACCACTTCGACTGTCTTCTACCTGCCCACATTGCTGTAGTTTTTGTCACTTCCATAGTGATTCTGCTGTTCCCAAGTTAGAACTATACACTATTTTGTATTCAAGATGAGGATGTGTGTGCATGTTCGACAGAGTCTGCCACACAAGAGGATAGAGAAAAACAAAGTGCATATTGATTACAGCATGGACTCCAATGGCGGACATGCGCCAGGCACTCTGACGTACATTTATATCATACCGCTGATGGTTTTTCCCAGTTTGTGACATCACCAATTGTGCACATTCCAAACAGTTTGTTAGGCGGAAGTTCAGTAGAAAGGAGGGTAAGATTATTTTATAAATATTTTCACAATGCCTGTTTGGTTTGATTTAAAATTTTCGTGATTATGCATATCCCAAGATACACAATAGCAGGTACCAACAGGTCAGAAACGTTGGTTTTGTATATTATAGCCCTTTTAAAGGCCTACTGAAACCCACTACTACAGACCACGCAGTCTGATAGTTTATATATCAATGATGAAATATTAACATTGCAACACATGCCAATACGGCCGGTTTAGTTTACTATATTAAACTTTTAAATTTCCCGCGGAATTTCTTGTTGAAAACGTTGCGGAATGATGACGCGTGCACGTGACGTCTCGGGTTGGAGGGGACATATTAGCCCAGCACCACAAACGGTTAAAAGTAGTCTCTTTTCATCGCATAATTACACAGTAATTTGGACATCTGTGTTGCTGAATCTTTTGCAATTTGTTCAATTAATAATGGAGACTATAAAGAATAATGCTGTTGGTGGAAAGCGGTGGATTGCAGCGGTCTTTAGCACCGAAACACAGCTTGTGTTTCTTTGTTTGTTGTGAAGCTTTAACACAGAGCGGTCGAGCGAACATGTTTCTCTACGTCAACCAGCTCATTTTTGGATGGGAAAATTGTGATATAAAGTCGGCTTTTACCGGAGACTTCAGTGGATTATGGGACTTCCTCCTGCAGCTCAAAAAGGCAGCTGTGATCTTGGCTCCTCCATTGGCTTCTCTGAGAGACACTGGGGTTCACAGCAGCCATCCGACTTTCAGGTATGGCTTTACAATCTCACTAAAACACTATTAAAAGAATAAGCAGATAAGGGATCTTCCAGAATTATCCTAGTAAATGTGTCTAATTACATCCGACACGGTCCAACTGCCGCCTGGAGCCGTCCCTTTATTTTTGTGTGCTTCACTCTAACTTTCCTCATCCACGGATCTTTCATCCTCGCTCAAATTAAATGGGGAAATTGTCGCTTTCTCGGTCCGAATAGCTCCTGCTGCTGGAGGCTCACATTATAAACAACGTGAGGATGTGAGGAGCCCTACAACCCGTGACGTCACGCGCACATCGTCTGCTACTTCCGGTAAAGGCAAGGCTTTTTTATTAGCGACCACAAGTTGCGAACTTTATCGTCGATGTTTTCTACTAAATCCTTTCAGCAAAAATATGGCAATATCGCAAAATGATCAAGTATGACACATAGACTGGACCTGCAATCCCCGTTTGAAATAAGAAAATCTCATTTCGGTAGGCCTTTAATGAGTCAAATTATGTTTTTTTCTACATTAAAACACTTACTTGTGGTTTAAATAACATGTAATGGTCGTCTTTCAGACAAAATTTTTGCATAGATAATGTTTTACAGACCATTTTCCAGCTGCTTTCTGACCGTCTGTTTAGGATGCATTGTTTTTTTCTTAATTGCGTGCCTCCACTTTAACAAAGTCTTCCCCCCGCCATCCATATTGTAGTTTTTAGCGATTAAATAGATTAGATATCCGCTGACATCACCGGTGAGCAAAATGTCACAGTTTGTGAAAACTCTGGGTGGCTCATTTGGAGAAAGTATGAAAGGAGGCAAGATTGTTTTGTTTTTTTGAGTATCTCCAACATGCCTCCATGGTTTGATTTAAAATGTTCTGGACTTATGTTGATCCCAAATACTTAAAACAAACAGGTACAAATAGGCAGGTATAGTTGGTTTTGCATAATATGTCTTCTATAACATACTGCAAAGTCCTGATCCAGCTTTGTGTAATCCATTCTATAAAAGCCAAAAAGAGTCCACTCTTCTATTTCAGCGATGCTAGGGCATCGATCAGTTTTAACTCACCGCTTGAGTCAGCCATATTATTAGTGTTTTTTGTGACTTTTCAGCCACTCATGGGAGTAAAACTCCTTGGATGACATGTAAAGGCTGGAATATACTCTCGCATTGCGTAGCTTGCGTGCCCCCCCTCCCCCAAACTAAACCTGTAAACTAAGGAGCGGTGTCTCCAGAAGGAGCAACTGCAGACTAGATACTGTGTATTTCTTTCCTGTGAAGAGTGACTATATACAGCCACTGAACCACAACCTCGACAACTTTGTCTACAGCGGAAATAAGGATTCACAATAATCAGGCTACTTTAAATGGATGTTCGGGACATGGTAAAAGACAGATTGTTGTTTGTAAATATACCGTGCCTGAAAGATTGACGTAGAAAAAACAATGTATGTGAGAGAAAAAGACGTGTGCGCACGCATATGTCGAAATTGAACCTGCTCGCACAAGATTCATGAGAAAAGTTATACTTTTGTACTTTCACTTTGTGATTTGTTCTGAACACAACAACATACCGTATCTTTTGGAGTATAAGTCGCTCCGGAGTACAATACGCACCTACCGAAAACGCATAATAAAGAAGGAAAAAAACATAAGTCGCATTTTTGGGGGGAATTTATTTGATAAAACCCAACACCTAGAATAGACATTTGAAAGGCAATTTAAAATAAATAAAGAATAGAGAAAAACAGGCTGAATAAGTGTACGTTTAATGACGCATAAATAACCAACTGAGAAGGTGCCTGGTATGTTAACGTAACATATTATGGTAAGAGTCATTTAAATAACTATAACATATAGAACGTTCTATACGTTTACCAAACAATCAGTCACTCCTAATCGCTAAATCCGATGAACTCTTATACGTCTAGTCTCTTACGTGAATGAGCTAAATAATATTTGATATTTTACGGTAATGTGTTAATAATTTCACACATAAGTTGCTCCTGAGTGAGTATAAGTCGCACCCCCGGCCAAACTATGAAAAAAAACTCAACTTATAGTCCGAATAACACGGTAATAAGCTGAAAAACACACATTCAGTAATTATTTTCAAAGCGCACCTAGATATTAAGTATACAATATCAGTTTTCATGCAAATGTTTAATCCCAGTTTTATAATCATACAATAATGT
Source organism: Nerophis ophidion (assembly GCF_033978795.1). NCBI lineage: Eukaryota > Metazoa > Chordata > Actinopteri > Syngnathiformes > Syngnathidae > Nerophis > Nerophis ophidion. The sequence goes on from NC_084618.1 coordinate 67,224,487, forward strand.
GTATTTCAAGCACAAAATCTGCTCGTCCATGTTTGGGGACCTTCCCAGGCAAAAACTAACCAATCACAGCTCTGCGTTCTGCGTCGCAAATCTAGGATTTTTTTTGGGAGGCTACGCAGAGGGAGGTGAGACGAGATGAAACTACGTGAGCTATGTGAGAGTATACACCAGGCTTAAGACGGTCACTCGAACATAAACACGTTCATAGCAGCAAAAACAAGAAGCTGCAACTGTATGGTTAAATATAGCGATACACATTCCTATATATGTGATCAATGACTCACCTGGATGCACAGCCACAGTCTCACACGTAAATGGCTTGTTTACAATGAGCTTCGACTTGGCCGCAAAGTTGAGCGCGCTGAAGGTATCAAAGTAGAACTTGTACTCGGGGGCAATGTTGGTGATCATGACTGAGTGTGCTGAGCCCCCAAGAGAGTCCTGAAGCAGGCGCGTCAGTTTACTGTCTCTGTAGGGAACGCGCACGGAGATTCCCGAGTTGAGGGAGTCCACCACTTTACTGAGTGTGAAGAGCGACAGGTTGATGGCCCCGCTTTCTTTCAGACGGATACCCTGGTTGCCGGTGCGACGGTTGTCTTCGGAGCCAGCCAGGTCCACCAGGTAAAGCTTGCCCGTTTGTTGGCGGTGAGGCGGGGCGTGCTGAGTCCGCACCACCTGCATGGACGAAAATGTCATTTGCGTAGGTTGAGAGACTGCATTAAAAAGGAACATGTAACATGTGTTTGTACCTCTACCAGTAAAGTAAAACAGTTGTTAGTGGGAATGTTGCAAGAGAGGATTTATATATAGTACCAGCTACCAAATCCTAGCCTACAGCACAGAGGCCAAGACCCACTAAGTTTCTTTTGTAAACTTTTACCACCACAAGCCACCCAAATTCAAAAGTAGGACTACCCATGAAGGAACACAAAAAAGCTCTGACCAAACCTTTATGAGCAGGATTGCGTGACTTCGGCTGGAGCGCTCGTTCAGTTTGGTCGATGCTGTGGTACGATTGAGACTGGCCTGAACAAATTGGCGGTCAAAATCCAAAAAAGACGTGATTGTTGTGTGAGTGAGGCCAGGTATAAGGATGTTCTTGTCCTTGTCTTCTCTTATCGGCAAATCCTGGGAGCTTGGTGACAATAGATCGAGCACCTGTGTGACAAAAAAACATTACTACCACGTTAAAGGTGTTTAAAAACATTATGGTGAAAAATACAAGATACCTTCTCGTTGTAGATCTCTAAGTAAGACATGCCAATGGAGTAGTCCCACCCCTCGTCATCTCGACCATTGACCAGATTGAGAACTTCTTGAACGGCATGAGGAATCATGCCCGGCTCCTCTGAACTCCCCAACATGGTATGCGTCTTGCCTTAAACCCCCAAAAAATAATCACATTAAATAGCTTCCACGAATCCTGGGCTAATATATTAACAGAGCAATAAATAAAAATTAACCCGATAACTTTACCATCATTGTTAAATTGCATTGTTTTCATCCCTTACTTTCGAACAGGGCACGAGAGGGTTCGCTCTGTGTTTTCCTCTCAAGACCGGAGTTTGTTTATTCAATTGCAGAATTTAATGAACGGGGTGACTTTTCTTGTCAGTCATCCATAATCTTTGTCTCTGTGGGTGGAGGCAGAATCACCAGTTTACACACAAGCAGGATGCCTAATGCAAGGACAAAGAGCCTTGCTAGTCGTGACTCGCTAGTGAGAAGCACTGCAGAGTAACAAAAGCTAGGAGGAAAAAATATGATTGCAAAGTCAAATGTGCCAAACGAGCAAGTATGCCAAATTTGTTGTTCGAACTATAATGACAAACAGAGAAATCAGAGTTTATATTAAGGAATACAGTACTTGCCTTATTATAATTACACATTAGAGCGGCCGTGTCAGCAACTGTAAAGTTCCAGGTTTGATATATACTTCAAAGAATAAGAGAACTAATTTAAGTAAATCGCCTTAGCTTATTGACATAACAGACTGTGATTTCTGTCTCAATATCATGTGTTTAGTCGAGTGCTGCCAAATTTTACTATCTAACGAATGTGATCAAATCACAAAAAAAAATATTGTATTAACGCAGATAAATCAACAGATTTAATTTGACCCCACATGCTACTTTACCTTAACCACACATGGTTAACTGAAAGGCTGTGTGGGTTATTTGATTGATCAGGTCAATGCATATGCCAGTGCAAAGATGAGTGAAAAGACTCCAACTCTTGTGCTCGGTGGCAAAATGTTGCTTCAAAATACACCCAGATGAGACTCGTTGAGCAAATAAGGTACATTCAAGTAAAAAAATTTGCAAAATGTTTTGTTTAAGATATTCTGACAGTTAAATTACAGGTGTCAATTTATTTTTTATGCAAGCAAGTAATTCACTGATTAATCACATATAAAAAGCATGATTTATCTGATTAAAAAATATTTGGCAGTATGGTCACATTTACACTTATATGTATTGTCACATTCTAAGTCACAATACAGTAAATGTGACCATACACATTTATAGAGCAGGAGTCTCAAATTCAATTTACCTGGGGGCCACTGAATGCAGAAACTGGGTGAGGCTGGGCCGCGAGAAAACATTTCTTAAACAATCTAACATGCACTTTTTAATGAATTCACCTTCTATGAACCCTCAAGATTTTTCTGGGAGACTCCTGAATTTCAGTGCACCTCACAAAAATCTACCGATGCAAACATTTTCACGAATGTGTCCCAATTTTCCCCCGACTGACATTATTAAGGGCTGCCGTGACTGCACTGCCTTTAGCGTCCTCTACAATAGTGGTTCTCAACCTTTTTTCAGTGATGTACCCCATGTGAACATTTTTTTTAAATTTAAGTACCACCTAATCAAAGCAAAGCATTTTTGGTTGAAAAAAAGAGATTAAGTAAAATACAGCACTATGTCATCAGTTTCTGATTTATTAAATTGTATAACAGTGCAAAATATTGCTCATTTGTTGTGGTCTTTCTTGAACTATTTGGAAAAAAAGATAATAACTAAAAAACTTGTTGAAAAATAAACAAGTGATTCAATTATAAATAAAGAGTTCTACACATAGAAGTAATCATCAACTTAAAATGCCCTCTTTGGGGATTGTGATAGATATCCATTTGGATTCATGAACTTAATTCTAAACATTTCTTCACAAAAAAGAAATCTTTAACATCAATATTTATGGAATATGTCCACAAAAAATCTAGCTGTCAACACTGAATATTGCATTGTTGCATTTATTTTCAGTTTGTGAACTTACATTCATATTTTGTTGAAGTGCTATCCAATAAATATATTTAAGTATTTATGACTGACTGCTATTTTTTTTAAATGTTGATAAATCTCACTTAACCCTTGGCATACCTTTACATAGCATACCATCTATAGAACTAGTGCTCTACAACTCGTCATTGCGCACATAACGCAACTAAAGTGACAACTCTAAATAATGTTGTGCGAGACTTGTGCAGAACAACGTTAGTGGCTGCAAGACGTACTTACTCAACAGCCATACGGGTTACACTGAGGGTGGCCGTATAAACGACTTTAATACTGTTACAAATATGCGCCACACCAAACAAGAATGAAAAACACATTTTGGGAGAACATCAGCACCCTAACACAACTTAAACACAAGAGAACAAATACCCAGAACAGCTTGCAGCCCAAACTCTCCCGGGCTACATAATACACAACCTCAACAGACGCAAGTAGGGCGGGTCGAGTCTATAAAAATGGGACCCCTTACCTCCCTGCTTGGCACTTAGCATTAAGGGTTGGAATTGGGGGTTAAATCACCAAAAATGATACCCGGGCACGGCACCGCTGCTGCCCACTGCTCCCCTCACCTCACAGGGGTTGATCAAGGGTGATGGGTCAAATGCAGAGAATAATTTCGCCACGTCTAGTCTGGTGTGACAATCATTGGTACTTTAACTTTAATTATCAGCCCAATTTGCCTCTTTATGGTAGCTAATTTTTGGGGAGACATTCTCTATTTAATTTTACAAACTCAAAAAAATAATAAATAAATAAATAAAAATCACCCATCACTGGAAAGCCCAATATGTCCCCTCTACAGATTTCATTCTTGTAATGTTTTGCATTTGAAATAATAGTTTCTGTCCCTTAAAAATGAGAAACATGTATTGCTGCTATGTCTTGATGCAGGTATCAGCAAAACCAATGTTTTTATTGCATTTTTTAATGCCACCTATAACAAATGTAATGCCAATGTCTTACCGCAGACAGTCATATATAAACGGTAGTCAAATAGTAAATGGATTACAGTAGTATAGTGCTTTTCTACCTTCAAGGTACTCAAAGCACCATTTTCCACATTCACACACAGATGGCTAGTGAAGGCCCTAACCACGACCCATCAGGAACAAGGCTGAAGGCTATGAAACTTTCCACATTCTGAAAGACAGACAATTTACTTTAAAGACAATAAAAAATTTTATCTATCAATTTACTACTATTTGTCCCTTTCAGAGTCGCCGGAGCCTATCCCAGCTAAATCGGGCAGAAGGCAGCGTAAACACTGGACAAGTCGCTACCTCATTGCAGAGCCAACACAGATAGACAACATTCACACTCACAGACAAGGGCTAATTTAGTGTTGCCAAATAGCCTATCCCTAGGAGCATGTGTTTGGAGGTGATGATGCTTTTATTTTGTGTTGTATTTTCTTTAGTTTTTCCTTACACATGTTTTATGGTGCTATCATTTATTTTTTCCCTATGAGTTTTTCCTTCTTTAACAGTTTAAAAATTTAAATTACTTTTTCTTCAATGTACATATTTGAAAAAAAATAAAAGAGGCATGTTTACTTGTTTGTTTGTTCTGATTGTTGAATTGAAATAGTCTGTTCCAACATAATTTCTAAGGCCCACACAGCCCATCTTTTGTGAACATATTTTCATACGGTTTGGAAGCAATGTGTACTTTAAAAGTGGTGACGGTTGTTTCAAAATGATTAGTTCCAGCTCCAACATTATAGTGAGCGTTGCAACTGCTACTTTACAAAAGAAAAGGCGGACGGAGAATTGCAAGTAGGCATCGCCTGCACACTGAAACAAAGATTGTTGATGACTGACAAACAGGCTCACTCCATGTAATACCACTGTCAAATAAAATGTGCACAGGTTCTAAGAACGATGCAGAGTGAGACCACTTATATCCACTTTGAAAGTCTGAGGCCAAGACCACTTTATTTATAAATAAAGTTTTGTATTTCATTGTTTCTTTTGTTAATATCAGAGTCCGTTCTGCAAAAGGGTCATCTGTTGAAGCACACAGCTTATGGACAGGGACCCACAGTTAAAATATACATCAACATATAATAAACAAAATACATTTCAAAATCTACCCACCAAATACGCATTTCATTAAGAAATTAAAAAGGAATCTTTAAATCCACCAAACCAGTGTCAATATCCTATTATTCAAATTTGATTAAAAGGTTGCATCTTGAAGATCTGCGATTATCTCATCCTAAATACAGAGGTCAAGACCAAAATTATGTGATTGTGAATTCCTCAACCAAAAGGGGTATACTAAATGTACTATGTACTAATTGTACATCACAATACATTTTGCTTAAAAAGCTTTTTAAAAATGTTCAAAGAATGTGATTATTTTATAGAGCTATCACTCTTATTCCAGATCATCAATCCAATATTTACATATCACATTTAAACAACAAAATGTTTCCAAAGTGCTGCACAACAATATTAAAAACAACATTCAAATACCATCCTGAGCTCCACCAATGACTGAATAAAAACAAAAAATAGAAATAAATATAGAACCAATATAAAATAAATATTAAAAATTATTTTAAGGGTGAAACCAATTAAAACAGTAAATAGAAATCAAAATTTTAAAACACAGGGGGCAACACAGCTCACGTAGTGTTAAAAGCCAGAGAATAAAAATGGGTCTTAAGATGATACTTAAAACACTCCACTGTGGGAACAGTTCGAATATGGAGGGGCAGAGTGTTCCAGAGCTTAGGGCCGACCACAGAGAAGGCCCTGTCTCCCCTAGTTTTAAGTCTGGTCTTGGGCAGCAGGAGCTGGAGCTGGCTCTCGGACCTCAGAGCGCACGCCGGATTGTATATTTGGATGAGGTCCGAGATATAATGAGGTGCCAGTCCATGTGTAGCTTTAAAAACAAAGAGCAATATTTTAAAATCAATTCTAAAATGAACAGGGAGCCAGTGCAAACTTTCAAGGATTGGGGTTATATGCTGGCGTTTCAGAGCCCCTGTTAAAAGTCGTGCTGCCGCGTTCTGGACTAACTGCAACCGGGAGAAAGCTTTTTGGCTACTGCCAGCATAAAGTGCATTGCAGTAGTGCAGGCGATTTGAAATAAAAGCATGCACAACTTGTTCAAAAAGGTTAAAAGATAAAAACAGTTTTACCTTTGCTAAAAGACAAAGATGATAAAAACAAGATCTTAAAACGCTATTGACTTGTTTGTCAAGTTTAAATTCATTGTCTATAGTGATGCCAAGGCAAAACTTGTACACTTTAGATCAGTGGTCCCAACCACCGGCCGCGGCCCAATTGGTACTGGGCCGCAGAAGATTTTTTTTTCATTTTTATTTAAAAAAAAAAATATATATATATTTTTTATTTATATTTTTTTTATTAAATAAACATACAAAACATGATATACACTTAGAATTAGTGCACCAACCACAAAAACATCCCTTTTTCATGACAAAGAAAAAAAAAAAAAAAAAAGGCATGATGTCTCCAAAGTTCCAAAAAATAGTCGAAAAAACTGAAAATAACAGAGCTGAGACCCAGTGTTTGTAATGTGTTGAAAATGAAAATGGCGGCTGTATTACCTTGGAGACGTCACATTCTGACATCATCGCAAAAAGAACGATAAACAGAAAGGCGTTTAACTCGCCAAAATTCACCCACTTAGAGTTCGGAAATCGGTTAAAAAAAATATATGGTCTTTTTTCTGCACCATCCACGTATATATTGACGCTTACATAGGTATGGTGATAATGTTCCCCTTTAAAATTCCCGGAGGTAAAACTTTACTATGCATCGGATCTCAACCGACTGTCAACCAGCAGGTTTCGGCGAGAAAATTGTGGTCAAAAATTCGCTTCTTACCCGGTAAGAAGCTGAGCTTGTGCCTCCCGTACAGCTGCCGTCGACTTCCCCGAGACACTGCGCGTCAACACCCGGCCGTAGACGTACACTTCCGACTATCAAGTACTGTTAAACTCACTAAAACACTAGCAACACAATAGAAAGATAAGGGATTTCCCAGGATAATCCTAGTAAATGTCTCTAAAAACATATGAATCCGTATCGCGTTTTTTTTTGTAACATTTTTTTTCCTAGTCAGTGCTATCAATGTCTTCAAACACAAATCTTTCATCCTCGCTCAAATTAATGGGGAAATTGTCATTTTCTCGGTCCGAATAGCTGTTTTTGTTGGAGGCTCCCATTAAAATCAATGTGAATATATGAGGAGCCATCAACATGTGACGTCATCGTCTGCGACTTCCGGTAGAGGCAGGGCTTTTCTCCAGTTGCAAACTTTATCGTGGATGTTCTCTACTAAATCTTTTCAGCAAAAATATGGCAATATCGCAAAATGATCAACTATAACACATAGAATGGACCTGCTACCCCCGTTTAAATAAGAAAATCTTATTTCAGTAGGCCTTTAAGACCCAATATGTTAGTAATTTGTATATTGTTAAGCAACTAATTAATGGTGACTATGTTCCCCATACTAAAGTGTTACCATGTTTTTTTTACTGGTGCACAAAATGAACCGTGCATGAACATCACCTTGTTCAAACAACAAAACCCAACACAGTGCATAAACTCACAACAAATTGCACACCTGCAAATCAGTCAGCTGTTACCGTATCTGTAATACGCAGACAGGGAGAGGCGTGCGCAACCCAAGGGTCCCTGGTTCAATCCCCACCTAGTACCAACATTGCCACGTCCGTTGTGTCCTTGAGCAAGACACTTCACCCTTGCTCCTGATGGGTGCTGGTTAGTGCCTTGGATGGCAGCTCCCTCCATCAGGGTGTGAATGTGGAAGTAGTGTCAAAGCGCTTTGAGTACCTTGAAGGTAGAAAAGCGCTATACAAGTACAACCCCTTCATTTGTAGTTACACGATGAGTCGGGTGTGTTTTGACCTCTGCCGAACCCCTGAGGCCGACTCACCGAACCCGGTTTAAGAACCATAGCCAAAGCATAATTGTATTCGATTTTTTAATACTTCTGCACATCAAATTTAAAAGGCCTACTGAAATTAGATTTTCTTATTTAAAACGGGGATAGCAGGTCCATTATATGTGTCATACTTGATCATTTCGCGATATTGCCATATTTTTGCTGAAAGGATTTAGTAAAGAACATCCATGATAAAGTTCGCAACTTTTGGTTGCTAACAAAAAAGCCCTGCCTCTACCGGAAGTCGCAGACGATGACGTCACATGTTGATGGCTCCTCATATCTTCACATTGTTTTTAATGGGAGCCTCCAACAAAAACAACTATTCGGACCGAGAAAACAATTTCCCCATTAATTTGAGCGAGGATGAATGTTTCGTATTTGAGGATATTGATAGCGACAGACTAGAAAATAAAAAAACAAGTTAGAAAAAACGCAATTGCATTGGGACGGATTCAGATGTTTTTAGACACATCTACGAGGATAATTCTGGAAAATCCCTTATCTTTCTATTGTGTTGCTAGTGTTTTAGTGAGTTTAACAGTACCTGATAGTCGGAAGTGTGTGTCCACGGGTGTCTCAGGGAAGTTGACAGCAGCTTTATGGGCGACACAAGCTCAGCTGATCTCCGGTAAGAGGAGACTTTTTACCACAATTTTCTCACCGAAACCTGCTGGTTGACATTCGGTAGGGATCCATGTTTGCTGTGATCCATAGTAAAGTTTCACCTCCGTGAATTTTAAACAAGGAATCACCGTGCGTTTGTGTGGCTAAAGGTTAAAGCTTCCCAACTCCATCTTTCTACTTTGACTTCTCCAATATTAATTGAACAAATTGCAAAAGATTCAGCAACACTGATGTCCGAAATTCTGTGTAATTATGCCGTTAAAACAGACGACTTTTAGCTGTGTGTGTGCGCAGCGCTCATATTTCCTAACAGCCCGTGACGTCAAGCGTACACGTCATAATTACGCAACGTTCTCAAGAAAAAACTCCCGGGAAATTTAAAATTTTAATTTAGTAAACTAAAAAAGCTGTATTGGCATGTGTTGCAATGTTAATATTTCATCATTGAAATATAAACTATCAGACTGCGTGGTGGGTAGTAATGGGTTTCAGTAGGCCTTTAATGTTGTTATTGTAATTTAAAGCCCTGAGTTACGCAACAACCATTCTAATGCAGAATCTCTGCGATATCACGTTATCAAATTTGCAGCCAAACATACCAGCTCCTGTTGGCCCATAGGCAAAGACACTAGCATTCTGCCCCCTCAGGATGTGTGGCAGAATGGGCTTCACTGACGAAAGGAACACCTCTTGCTGTGTCGTTTGCTCACCGTGGAACACGTCAAAGCTTAAAACCACATTAACAGCATTAATACAATACAATTAATGGCAGTGTGAGCACGACTTACCGGTATTTTACGGTTTCAGATGCATTCCTCCAGTTGATAATCTCCAAGTTCTGGGAGTCCAGACCTCTCACACAAGGCCTCTCGCCTCGCTCATCGTGTTGGCCCATAAAGGGACGCAGACGAACAGCAACTCTCACCTGGGAGGCTTTCTTGCTTCCACTCTCTGATATTAGCACACGCTGAGCCATGGTTTGGCTCTTTACCAGTCCTGGAAAACATGTTTTATGTGTGTCACCGTTTAAAAAAATAAAAAGCTACATAAAAACAGTAAAACCTCCGAAAGGAAAAGGTGCTCGAGAGACGACGACCCTTAGCTATCGGGTAACAATCAAGCGAAACCCCCCTTAAAGACTCAAATTCCACATATTATGTATATAATTCAATATATATATCACTTACCGCTGTTATTTACTAAATACCAGGAGGAATACCTCTGTCGAAGCTGAAATATAGCCCTCAGCAAACTTGTGTTGTCCGCTCTTTAACAATGGCGAGGCGAACCTCTCAACTGCTAACGGAAACATTTTTAAAATAGGGGCCACAAAACCGGAAATGACAACAGCCAATCAGAGCTCGCCAAAATCTAATACATGTTTTTATCTTGAAAAATATTCACAGCATGGAATGCAGTAGTAAGTAAGAATATATGTGTATTTTTGTACTAGTTAAAATTAAACACTTTTTTTAGATAACTGAATAAATGTAATTCCCGCCTGATTCTCAGCTCGGCTACACCGGAAATGACGCCTTAACAGGTCTCCAAAACTACCCTTGCGAAGGGCTGCCGCACTTTCGCCACATTCGACATAATCCACATGATGTTTAGTCGCATATCCGTGCAAGCTGTTTATTCGGTCCAAAATGGCGCTATGTTTACGTCCGTGTTTTGTTGTTTAATACTCCTAAGCTAGCCTCATGGAGAGTCCTAGCCATTTAATTCACATGGGGAGATAACTTTACTCAATATTTCACCGACGAGAACGCTGCCTGCAGCCACGGCGCCATACATTTGGTAATAATGACGTCTTAAGAAGCTCGCGTTGTGTTTAGGACTTTTCATTAATAACACAATGGCTTGATATTAGCTAATGAAATGAAATTGACGAATGTTCGTTTAATGGTGCTGATCTGCTAATGTGCACCACCTGTTAAGTTCTACATGCCTGGCACAGCTATTACTATACCTTAACTTTATTGTCGTCTTGTTCCTCAGACTTTTACGTTGCATTGAAGTATGCAGGCTGAGGCAACAGATTCGTCCCTAAGACAGGGCATTGAGGCTCTGGGTGTAAAGGACGAAGAAAATAAAAATGAAGCCTGCAAAGAGAAAGAAGAAGAAACCGGAGAGAAACATGATGCGGAGATGCCAGCTATTGCAGAGGAAGAGGGGTCAAGTAAGGATGAAAAAGGTAAACATTTATCAAAATAAAGTAAACATATGTTATATTTGAAGTGCATGAGGGAAATTCAACTGCTGGGTGATGATCCATCCATCTTCTTTGTCCTGGGTCTTCCCCAGATGTGCCCTAAATACCTCCCTACGGAGGTGTTCGGGTGGCATCCTAACCAAATGCCCGAGCCACCTCATCTGGCTCCTTTCGATGTGGAGGAGCAGCGGCTTTACGTTGAGCTTCTCACCCTATGTGTAAGAGAGAGCCCCGTCACCTGACGGAGGAAACTGATTTCGGCCGCTTGTACCTTTGAATCTTTTCCTTTAGGTCATAATCCAAAGCTCCGATCGGTAAATTGAGAGCTTTGCCTTCCGGCTCAGCTCCTTCTTCACCACAAAGGATCGATACAGCATCCGCATTGCTGAAAACGCCATCGATCCGCCTGTCGATCTCACGATCCACTCTATCACTCATGAACAAGACTCTGAGGTACTGTACTTGAACTCCTCCACTTGGGGAAAGATTTCCTCCCCAACCCGGAGATGGCACTCCACCCTTTTCCGGGCGAGAACCATGGACTCGGACTTGGAGGTGCTGACACCCATCCCAGTCGTTTCACACTCTGCTGAAAACCGATCCAGTGAGAGCTGACGATCCTGGTCAGATGAAGCCATCATGACCACATCATCTAAAAAAAGCAGAGACCTAATCATGCAGCCACCAAACCGGATGCCTTCAACGCCCTGACGGCGCTGAGAAATTCTGTCCATGAAAGTTATGAACAGAATCGGTGACAGAGGGCATCCAACCGTCTCTGAAAACGGCTCCGACTTACTGCCGGCAAAGCGGACCAAGCTCTGACACTGATCATACAGGGAGCAGACCGCCACAATCAGACAGTCCGATACCCCATACTCTCTGAGCACTCCTCACAGGACATCCCTGGGGACACGGCCGAATGCGTTCTCCATGTAGACTGGTTGGGCAAACTCCCATGCACCCTCAAGGACCCTGCCGAGAGTATAGAGCTGGTCCACAGTTCCAAAAACAGGACAAAAACCACACAGTTCTTCCTGAATCCGAGGTTCCACTATCCAGCGTAGCCTCCTCTCCAGTACGCCTGAATAGACCTTGCTGGGAAGGCTGAGGAGTGTGATGATATCAATGCCAAACTATTTATTTTTGTTTGTTTACACAAAATGTCATCTTATTCTCTCATGTCACTTTTTTTCTTTTTATTTCCAGCACAAGAAACAGGGGAGCTTGAGGGTGATGCGCAGACAATAGCGCTTCAAACAGACGCATCACTTGTGGAAGAAGGAGGGACGCCCAATGCAGACAAGGACAGCGAATGGGAGCTGGTTTACAGCGACGAGGAAATGGAGGACCCCAAAAACTGGATGCCCGCTCCTGCCGAGATCAAGAGACTCTATGAGCTACTGGATAAAGGCGAGATGCTGGAGCTCAACTTTGTGCCTCTTCCCAGGAGGCCGCCCACGCCCGAAAACACCCTGTCACCTGAGAGGGAGGATGATGACGATGCAGAGGAGGAAAAGGAGAGGGAGCGGAAGTTAGTAAATCATTTTGGCGCCTTTTTTTTTTTTTTGCAAGGATTATGTACTCAAACTGAGTTTTTTTTATCCACAGGCCGCCGACTCCAACAGAGTTTGATTTTAATGAGGAGCAAACGCAAACGACCCCGAAAAATTCCTTCATAAACAGACGCAGAACACCAGGTGTGTATTCCATTCCACTGCACCCCATCAATTTTCAAAGTACTCTGACATAAATTGTTTTTTTCTCTCCTACAAACAGGCTCATCTGCTCGCTCCTCCGTCAAACGAGAGGCGAGGCTGGACAAGGTGCTATCAGACATGAAGCGCCACCGCAAAATCGAGGAGCATATCCGGCGCACGGGGCGGGATCTCTTCAAAAGCGAGAAGAAGCTGGAGGAGGCGCTGTCGCCCAATAGCCAGAAGGAGCGTGACAAGGAGCGGGAGCGAGACAGCAACCCCAACACCATCTTCTCCCCCAGGCAGAGGAGATATTGAACTGTACTGAGAAGGCTCTTTTTCTAGTCTAAACTTGACTTTTTTGTAAATGTTATGATATTTGTATGTTTTTTATGTCTGTTTTGTATTATAGCAATAAACATGCTAACTTGTTGCAGACAACGTGCATTAAAGTGTCACATTGGTTGTGAAAACTATAACTAGACAAAATGCAATCATTTTATTAATATTTGGGAAAACTGGTAGTTTGACATTGTAGTGCACAAAGACCATACAATAAATTTGTAACCAGCACACACGTTCATCTTAAGTGGAATTAAGTGTTTGAAGCACCGCAGTAAACCACAAAAAGAGTTAAGCAGTAACTCATGCCTTGACAGTATTTGTATATTTTTCATAGTATATTTTCACAAGAAATAACAAGACAAAATATTGTACCAAAAGTTACATTATTCATGCAGGCCAATCTTAATTAATTGGAATAACATATCAGGAGTTCAATTTGGATTATGAGACCAATTAAATGCTCAGGAAATAATACTTTGGAATGCAGGCCAGTAAATATAAAATAAACAAAAAAGTTTGACAAATTTGGGCCTAAGTCCTGGTTTCGATCCTGAGTCTGGGGTCTTTCTGTGTGGAATTGGCACGCTCTCCCGGTGACTGCGTGGGTTCCCTCCAGGTACTCCGGCTTCCTCCCACCTCCAAAGTCATGCACCTGGTGTGGGGTTGATTGGCAACACTATATTGGCCCTAGTGTGTGAATGTTATCTAACTGTGTTGGCCCTGTGATGAGTTGGTGACTTGTCCAGGGTGTACACCGCCTTCCGCACGAATACAGCCATGATAGGCTCCATCAGCCCCCACAAACCCCAAAGTGGCAAGCGGTAGGAAATGGATGGATGGATTTGATGACACTGAATTGGGTTTTTAGTAGCTGGAAACTAATATCAAAATGAAGAAATACTATTATTCTATCCTGTCAATTCTTGACACATATATTTTTTTGATTGAACTTTATTTACTTTTTCTAAATATTTAAATTCATTGAACTTATTTAAAATTGCTTGTCATAAAATGTGTTAATTTGATCAATGTATGCATATGTAACTTTAGTTACTATAGAATGTTATACGTGCACTGGCTTTTTAAAAAAAAAGCCTAGCTGAACTTTAGTACTGTAGACATTGTATTTAGTTTTATTTGCCTTCGTCAGCTATATTTTCGATGTTATTTTTAAAATCAATTTCTTTAATGTTTTTAAAATGACTTAACTTTGGCACATTTCGAAACATTTTTAAATGTGCTTTAAATATATTGACAATATACTGGACACTTTCAAGATCAGAGAATAATTTTATGGTAACATTTTTTTTAAAAGGACGTCCAAAATTAATCTTAGTTTTTTCCAGTCAAAATTTTACCTTAAAATTCAACTTTACCGAAAAATTTGCTCGGAAGTAGGAACAATTTTCACAATGTCCTTATTTAATTCCTTCACCGATTATAACTTCTATTACCCTCTTGCGGCCTCCTGTGAAACAATAGCGCGGAAAGATGGCACAGAACAAAAAAACACAAACAATACGACAGAATGAGGACAGAAGTATATTTCAGATAAGTTTGAGTAACATTGCAGCCTTCGCACAAGGCTCAGAAGCATAGAGTATAATATGGATGCATAAATATGCATTCGGAACCACAAACCCAAATAAATAAATAAATAAATACAAATAAATAACAAGCATTTGGTGGAATATACAGTACATTGGTTGAAATGTTCTGGTCGGGAAGCTGTGGACACGGGAGGCTGGGTTGGGGTGTTATGTTACTCTAAGTTCAACATGCCCACAGGTAGTTGTCCAGATGTTTTGGCACACACACTGCTGTCTTGATGGTTTCTTATTTTTCCCCCATATTCCTCTGACCTATTTCCAGAGATTACAGCTGCCGGTTTTAAACAAACACAAAGTGACAAATCCAGCTGCTTTGTCCACGACGACGGTTCATAGAACCTGTGGCGCAATCTGCACAATGTGAAAGGTCTTTGAAAAAAACAAAACATGTACATA
Source organism: Nerophis ophidion (assembly GCF_033978795.1). Classification (NCBI taxonomy): domain Eukaryota; kingdom Metazoa; phylum Chordata; class Actinopteri; order Syngnathiformes; family Syngnathidae; genus Nerophis; species Nerophis ophidion. The sequence continues at coordinate 67,239,626 of NC_084618.1, forward strand.
TCGAAAAACAAACCCACAACACTGTTTTCCCTTCAAACATGGCAACATTGCAAGTAATCAATAATGCCCTTTGACAATGCTTTGCAAAGTACCTTCTGCTAAATATGACGACGAATTGAACACAAGTGGAGGACGAGCCAACTAAAACATCCAAGGAAATTCCTTTAAAAATGTGTTGCCGCTAAATGGAATGGAGTCATATCTACACGTAGCTGCGTGAGGGTAGTTGGTGTAAACTAAATGGAGCGGAAGTGTCATTGATTGGTGGAAAATGAAACACTGTAATAAATAATAATACTGACATGAAAACAAGGACTTTACATAGGCTATGTACACCCGTCACGTTTGTTGCCATCTCCTCTGAGGGTGAAAAAGGTGGGAAAAAGGGGGATAAGGCAGCAGAATACAGTCTTATGAGATGATCTCAGTCTCCAGGTTGCTTACATGTCATGACAGTGACTACATAGATACAGAGAAACACTAACAAGTTGAAATACTGCTAAGCCAGGACACCCCCCCCCTTTTTTTTCCACTTTCTTCTAAACTTGAATTTGGCCTTCAGTCTACAGCAAAAATGTTCTAACATACAATATAATACATTCCTATGGACCCACTCGTCTTGAGAAGTCATGGTTTTGTTCTACAATGAAGGAAATGGTCACTATGCTTGCAAAACATCCAGGCTAGATCCTCCCTTTCCTGTTACAGTGCCTGATGACATCATTGAATGTTTCCTACAAAGCTGGAGTCGTTGAAGGCCAGCAAACCAAAAGGTCATTGGACGCCTGCAAAGACTCTAGCGTTATTTGAGGCCATCGTCTGTAGCTTTTCACCAGAGCCATATCGCTACCTCTCTCCGTGACAGTGGTACATTCTGATCTCCTCCCGCCTCCGCTCGCCACTCTTCTCAGTGAGTGGCCAGCTCGGGTTCTGTGGCGCTTGCGTTGTAGCCGTTGGCCGGCTGAGGACCTGCTGTGCCGCCCTCCGTGGTGGCGGCGCCGGCGCGTGGTCTCCAGGAGCGCGTGGAGCCCGTGAAGAGCCGCAGAGCGCCCCTGCAAATGAGGGAGAACCAATAGAGCTGGGGGGCCATGAGCAGGGAGGCCCCGAGGTTACAGTGCCAGGGCACCGACAGCGGGACCAAGTGGAACGGAATGGACGCGTACCTGCACCCGGCACAAGGGAAGACACAAGGAGTGTGTTGAAGTGAACGCTGCTTCTTGAGTGCAGGTGGGAGTTTTGAAAAGCTTGGTGAGGACATGAGAGAAGAGAGATGGAGAGAAAAGACGTACCTTCCATAGGCGTAGTAGAGGTAAGGGAAGAGGAGGACTCGACAGATGAAAAAAGTGATCAGCATTAGAGCCCCGTTCACTTTGTGCAGGAGAGTGTGTTGCTGTTTGTACTGAGAGCAGGAAACAACACAAAGAGAGAGACAGAGAGAGAGACAAAGAGGAGCAAGCAGTACAGTTTGGTTCAAGCGGTAAGTATCTTTGAAACAAGTCTTTAAGTCTTACTGTACATTCTGCTGGGATCAAATTTGACCGCAAGAGCATGAATTTGACGACAAAATATTGTTGACAATAAGAAAATGATATGAATGCCTATGCACAATGAAAATTTGGGGATTAGTTTATCTTGAGATAATAGAACCTTTTTATGCCGACTCCCCTCTGACTGGCTTACTGACGTCAACATCCGCGCTCATTACCAAATTGGAAATTAAAACTAGCCTTTGCGTGCAGATTCATTTGTGACTTGAGACACAAGAACGGCAGTTTCTCAACATCGCATTTTGACTTGATTTTGATTCTTCAGTTTTCATGGTGAGGTGGCGACTTGTCCAGGGTATACCCCGCCTTCCGCCCGATTGTAGCTGAGATAGGTTCCAGTGCCCCGCCGCGACCCAGAAGGGAATAAGCAGTAGAAAAATGGATGGATGGATGGAAGTTTTCATCAGGTACTTTACGCTGTTATTTACCAACTCTAAGGAAATTTCAAGTCCTATAACTGACTACTTACTGCCCCTTATGCCTCCTGGCCATGCTTAAATTTTGAAGTTTATTAAACAGACATACCACAGTTTAGACAAAAGTTAGGTCTTTCTTTTTTTAGATTTGATCATTTTATTTAAAGGGGTCATATGATGTTTTTTTTTTTATTTGTGGTCTACCTAACATATAACAGTGGTTCTTTAGTCAAAATGTTGTATACATTACATTTTGTAGACCATTTTTCAACCGCTATCTGACCATCTCTTCACGCGTAGTTATTTAAGGGCCTCCACTTCGACAGCATCCCATCAGCCATGTTGTAGTTTTTAGCGCTTCTATATGGAGTTTATTTACAGATATAAGTTACAACTATATGCTACTGCAGTGGTTCTCAAATGGGGGTACACGTACCCCTGGGGGTACTTGAAGGTATGCCAAGGGGTACGTGAGATTTTTAAAAAATATTTTAAAAACAGCAACAATTCAGAAATCCTTTATAAAAATATTTATTGAATAATACCTCAACAAAATATGAATGTAAGTTCATAAACCGTGAAAAGAAATGCAACAATGCAATATTCAGTGTTGACGGATAGATTTTTTTGTGGACATGTTCCATAAATATCGATGTTAAAGATTTCTTTTTTTGGGAAGAAATGTTTAGAAGTAAGTTCATGAATCCAGATGGATCTCTATTACAATCCCCAAAGAGGGCACTTTAAGTTAATGATTACTTCTATGTGTAGAAATCTTTATTTATAATTGAATCACTTGTTTATTTTCAACAAGTTTTTAGTTATTTTTGTATCTTTTTTTTGAGAAAAGTTCAATACAGACCCCTACAAATGAGCAATATTTCGCACTGTTATACAATTTAATAAATCAGAGACTGATGACATAGTGTTGTATTTTACTTCTTTATCTTTTTTTTCCAACCAAAAATGATTTGCTCTGATTAGGGGGTACTTGAATTTAAAAAAATGTTCACAGGGGGTACATCACTGAAAAAAAGGTTGAGAACCACTGTGCTACTATTTAATAGAAATGGCAACAGCAAAAGAGGTATGTGCATGTACGAGCCAGTCTGCCCCACAAAAAATGATAGAGAAAAAGAAGGAACTTAGACGACAACGTTAAACTACAAAGGCAGACTCGCGCAAAGCTCTTCGGGTAAAACTTTATCTTATATGGAGATATCCGCTGACCTCACCAATAGGATTCACGGCACTAGTAGGGCAAATTCCAAACAGCTCGTTTATAGAATGTATGAAGGAAGGCAAGATTGTTTTATAAATATCTCCGCCATGGTTCGATGTCACATTTTCAAGATCCATGCAGATCATAAATACACAAAAAAACTGCACCGATAGGTACATAAAGTTGGTTTTGCATACCGGGCAATGTTTAAGCGGCAATACATATCAGTGAACATTTGACATGTAAATATGTGAGATTGTAGCTAATGTTGGTGACATCGTTTCTCACTTCTTAGAGATAAGTTGGCAAACAAATACAATTTTTTCAAAATTACCTCTTTGGTTCTTAGATTTTATGTAGGCACAGGCAGTCGACCAAATATGGCGATGTTGACTTGTGCGGACGCTTTATAGTAACAGAAAGAACCCAGTGGCATGGAACTTTGATTAGTTGGTTCCACTGTAGTCCGAATTAAAACATGACGTTTTTGCGTGTATTGTTGGGGAACTTTTATGTGAAGTGATCACAAAATGGCATACAACCAGCAAGGAGCTGTCGATTCAGTCTCATCTAGTTTGGGGTCAAGTGGAAGAACATAGCATTATTTGGCTCAAATCAACACTGGCATGTAAACAGGGGTTCATAATATTCAGAGAGATCTTCTGATCATCCCATTAAATGTTTTTTTTTTGTTAAACTTATTGTTCATTTCTATCTTGTGTAATGCTTAATATGTATTATTATTTATTAATAATACATAATTGTTGTCTAATGTAATAAATATACATTTATATACATATTTTCCTTGGCTGAGAGGTAAAAAAAACTGTTTAAAAATTAACTTAAATATCACGATTCATGTTCTCATTATTTGTTTTGTAAATGTTTTTTAGCGTCAATGAATATTTATTATAGCTAGAAATATATAAATAACTTAAAATAATATTTTTTTAAATAAGGAATGTATTTAGGTAGCACTGTTGTAGGTACTTAACAATAACTCTAAAAAAAGTTGGTTCTCAGAGATGAATAAGGTATACAAATTAGAGTATAAGACATGTAAGTAAGTAACAATGGCTAGTATGTTTTCATGACTTAGGTGCAATAGTACATCTGTTACAAATCCATGTGTTAAAAAGTAATTAATGTTGTATTTCCGCATTTCATATTTCATACAGGAGCAAGTTTTGACAGGCTCAATACTGCGTTTAGGATTATTGACAGTGTGTAAAGTTTACATACCAGAATTAAACATAAAAATGACATTGTGCCAATTTTAGTTTGTTAACTGAGTGCATGTGAAGTGCCAACGAGAGGAATACACTGCAGGACGAAGGTGATCTGCTTCAGGGAGATAATGCTTAAGAAACACAAGCTTTTATTCCTCCATTCACAGTAAGAAATTGTTGTAATGTCACAGCTTGTAATGCGCGGTCGTTTATCAAACAAGCACACAAACGGCCAAACGGGGCGGGTGCTGAGTGATGCCAGACAAGCTGATAGTGTATCTGCTGAACATCGAGCGTGTGTCAACGTGAGATGTTTATTCAAGCAAACTACGTTACTATGTGATGACTGGTGTTTCAGAAAGAGCTGCTGCTCGTGTTGAGAGTCAACGGGAGCCATGTGCAAGTGAAAAACAAGTTGCATGCTAGGAAGGAGCAGAGATGTGTGTCTGTGTGTGTCCCCACCAAGAGCGACAAATGAAAATGAAGAAAGCAAAGGGCGAAAAAGAAGGCACGTTTCCACCAAAAGTTTGGTTGAGCTCTCCATGGTACAGTTCAGAACGCTGTGGTCAGCAATAAAGATAATTTACCTTTGTCTGCAGTCTGTTATCTAGTGGACTACTTCCGATTTCATTGACGATGACAAATTGTTAGCCATGAAGGGATGGGTCCCTTTTTTTATAATCATCTGCTAAACATTTTGTAGAAAATTGTACGGTTAACGTTACGCTACAAACCAATATGTCAATCCAAACTGGTTATTCACCTTTGTAAAGGCAGCAAGAAAAGGAAGAAGCACAATGCTGTGTGTGCACGCATAGTGTACTCTCATTATTTACTCAAACTGCAGAGAGGACTACTTGGTCTAATAGAGGTAAGATGTGTTTTAGAGTTATATATGCTAACAATGTATACAATATTCTCAAAATACACAAGAAAATGTTGATAAAATAAAAATGACAATTATGAAAGGAAATGCAGAGCCACGACAAGAACATATGCGGGTTAGACAGAGGCAGTCCGGGTGGAACTAATCTGAAGGCATGTAGATTTCCAAAACTAGTGCAGAGGCAACGGAATAGTTACGTGAGATTATACTTCTACGCGACCCAAATTAATTTGAGAAACTGTTTACTGTTTTACTCAATGGGTGCTGCTACTCTGGTGATCTAAAAAGTTCAAATGGGCTAAACAGTAAAAGTGACAAACACTATATTGTCTATTTTTACAATTTGGAGAAAATATTGTCACGAGCTTTAAATGCGTTTTGATCATGTCACAATTCTGAATGGTGCGTTTATCCTTCCTTTCCCTTTCCTCTTGTGAAGTGACATGTTACCCATCAACAGTGTGTCTTGCTCTACTGTATCACAGCACTCGTTTCGCTTTCACTGCTTTTGACAATAAAAAGGGTAATATACGGTCTGTACTTCATGGTGGAAACGTAGCTCTGAAAAAAAAGAAAAAAAAGAAAAAAAGATACGTAGCTCTGAAATGGCACGTGCCTACACAACAATAACACTCTTACTAAAGGCTTACTTGAATGAGTATTTTTCCTAAGCAGACGGACGGAGTGCTGAGCTCGGCCATGAACATTACGCCCTGGAAATAATCACCCTTTCCTTGACGCACAAACTAGAAGAGGGAAAGAAAGAGAGAGAGAGACAGAGGCTAATCACTGGTCCAGAAAACAATTATACTTTCTGCTCTGCTGCAGGCAGGCTGCAGAGAGCAATGGCTATAATTATGCTTGCACTGTAAATACTATTTCAGCTGCAAGTCAACAAGCAGAAAAATGAGGGATCACATCAGTCTCAAGTAATTTCTCTAAACAGATACAATGACATTACATGCACTACACATTTTTTGAGCGTGTTCCCATATTTACATGAAAAGTACCATTTAGCTCACTCTGCATAGAAAGACACATTTTGCACCTATACAAGCAAAATGCATGTATATAAAAAACATGAATGTTAAAATGAAAAAGATTTACTCTAAATATGCAATTTCCCCCATAAACATGCACCAGCAGTTAGTCTTAAAAGAAGAGGTCTGACAGTTACCACAGAAACAGGAAAGCAGACGGTAACCATAACAACGTGGTGCAGCACCATGAGGAACTCGCGACGCAGGTAGCTGGTGAGAGCCGAGACCATGTGCTGGGGGGCAGGCGAGGCCTCCTCGTGCCCTTTGACCCTCAGCTTGTACCAGTAGCACATAAACATGGCGTAGATGTCGTACACGAAGTAGGGGACGGCGAACATGATGTACGTGCTGGTCAGCCAGTGCCTGGGGAAAGATGGGTAATAAGAAACAGCAAAGACAAATCTCCATGGAATACAGTCTTGAGGCGCTGGAGAGACAAAACTTCAGTGAAACAACTGTCAACACACTTTTTAATGTCACCTTGTGTATGTGTAGACAAACACTATGTGTCAAGGGCCTCACAATCCACAGTTATATTTTAAATTGTTCTCAATTTTTAAGTAATGTTTGTAAGATAGGGGTGTTTAAACTTTTCCTCCAGACAATTTAATACAGAAAAATCAAAAGAATGTGGGGTCCACTTTGACATTTTTTAAATTTTGTACAACATGCAAAAATAATCCAATAGGTTGAATGAATCACAGTTGCTACAAAACTTTATTTACCTTGTCTGTGGCACTTTTATAGCGATATTGTTGTTTGTTATCCATTACTTGTTGTCGAAGTACTAGCTGCGTTCTCGCTGCGCCTTTTGTTCTTCTCACTTTTTCTGTTTTTAAAAACTTCTTTAAAAATCGTACTATATTTGTAGAATGTGCCGCACACTGGACACACCTGTAGTTGTAGAAATGTGTAAAAATGTATATCTATATAATTTTTTTTTAGCCATTTTGATAGATTGTGTTTTTAAAAAATCAAATTACTATTGATGTTGGATTAATCTGCATTAAAACAATAATTTTGACATCCATACAACATACAATATTTTGGGGGTAAAGTCTCTAAAAAACGGGTCGGCTTATATTCAGGGTTTGCATATTTATACATGCGAACCAACAGGTGGGGCCACACAAAGTTTCAAGTTTTTCTTTCTGTCACTCACAGACATCATTGAGCTGGCAACACAAAGACCCACTTAAATAGGGAAAAAAAGTGGATGTGAGCAAGTTGGCAAACAAATGAGTTTTATGATGTTAATTTGAATATAGAGTATAGTGAGCTGCTCAGACATATGATTATCTATTGTTTGTCTTAGATTATACAATATTTTTCCAAAAACGTGTCTTGAAAAAGAGGGGTTGTCTTCCATTTGGGGCAAATGCAGTCATTTTGTTGCATGCCCGTCCCTACTTTGGATGCACCCTTCTCTATTAAGATAGAGAAGGGTGATATAACGATATAAACAAAAGGCAGTTTGTGCACAGTGCTGACACCTCGAAATCGACTGACAATGTTGTGATGGACATGGGGTGACTTACTGGTCCTCGATGATGTCATTGCAGGAAGAAGCAATAATGTAGCCAGCTGACGAAGCCATGACCGCCTGAACCGACGACACCAACCTAGAAATCGGACCATTAGCAAGGAAGATGACAATCTTTAGCACTATAAGTGTCTGCATAGAAAGTGACAGGTCCGGAGGGTCCAACCTGGCCGACACGATAACAGCATCGCCTTCGCTCCATCGCAGCGCTGGGATGGACTTGAGGCACTGCTTGGACAGAAGGAAGAGGCCGGGAAAGAACACAGAGCCAGCAGCGAGGAAGGTCAGCATGGTCCCTGGCCGTCCTGTTGGTCTTAAGAGGCAAAAAGTCCAGTGGCTAATCTGGTCCTGGAGACGTGTGACTCTTTGTCCTCCCTGGAAAAAGTGAGAAAAGGTCAAAGGGTAAAACAATCAGCTGGTATTGATCCAACTGTTGTTTGCACTTGAGGGTAAACTATCAAAGTCCAGAAACAAAACTAAATCAAGAGGACATCCGAAAGACAATCTGAATGTGGCAGAACATCTATTGTCAAACTGCAGAGTTCTGGTTAAATATGTGGTTTCTTTTATGACGATATTCTACAACAAGCAATTATTTTACTATATACTTTTGTAAAATCTGTCAGCTTTGTATGCAAACTCCACACGTTCAAACTGAGATTATAACCAGGAATTCCTCAAGGCAAGGCAGACAGTTGACACATTATTACACCATATTTCCCGTGTTTTGATACAATGTATTCAACATTTACTCATCTAATTTCTTGCAAAAGGTTTTGTTTTCTTTCTAGCGTAGCCCTAATACCCCTACGTTATATATTTTACTGTAACCAGTAAAATAAACAGCCAGTTTTAAACCTCAAACAAGGAAAAAAATATATCTGTCTGCAAGGTCTATAGTGATCTTGGTATTGAAGGGACACTTGGTGGTTATCGTACATGTGAAAATTAATCGGCTACTGTTCAGTATCTGACGATTTTCGTGAGAAAATATGTAAGCAACATTGCCGATTACCGCCGATCACCTGTGGCTGACACTATTTATTTTTAGTCATGTGTTTCCAAACACAGAGTGGAGTCGCTTCCCTAAGCTAATAATCACTTTTATTACACAAATTAAACTGCATTTCTTAATATCATAATAAAACATCATTATAACTGAAGGGTAGAGGTCTTTGGGCATCTTACGATACTTACACTTAGACCAGTGGTCGACAACCTTTACAATTTAAAGAGCCATTTTGACCCGTTTCACAAATGAAAGAAAACAATGGGAGCCAAAAAACTCTTTTGAAATTTAAAATGAAATAACACTGTCTAATCCCCCTCTTATCCCCACAATTTCCCCCTCTGTCTTCCTTTTTTTCTCTTTCTAGCAGCCCAGCTGCACCAAATGATAGTATGAATAAATTTAATAAAGTCTAATTTAAATAAGGCAACAAGAGAAGTATCCTACACTTCTCTTTTGTAAAGTAAATCTGAACGGCCGATATGGGCATCTACATCAACTATATGATTTGCCTGAGAAGCTGGACAAGACAAAAAATAAATAAATAAATAATATAAAATAAGATAAAAAATTAAAAAAAATTGAAAATAAAATGAAATAACACTGCATATAAAGTTTGTTTTTGCTTCGTGCTATGTATAAACAAACTATTATGGGTTGCATTTATGAAATCAATGAACTGCAGAGAAAACGAAATACAATTTCTGCATGCAACAAAACGTTTTTAACTCCGAAAAAGACGTCGGGTTGAAGGTTAAGTAAAATACTTATTGTTTATTTAAGTCCTCCTTGAAGTAATAAAAAAAACACAACGCCGAACTTGAATTATCCACTGGCAGAGAACCAAAAATGTCGTCCTCTCTCTCTGTGCTGTCATCCTAATGGCATCGCGCAGTCAGCTGCCAACCTGAATAATAAAATGTCTATTTCGCTGAACAATTAAAAAAATGTAAATATATGCAAAATTATAGAAAATTTAAATATTTATCATACTCGGTCAAGATGATTTCTGCTTCTGAACCGCAGCGCACAGCGTCTCCACATTAGGGCTGTATGACATCACCTTTATCTTCACACAGGATTGTAAACTCTCATCTGGGAGGCGTGTGCGATGTTTGTTTTTAATAAAGTTCATGCTGGAGAACGCATGCTCACATACATATGTGGATCCAAAGATCGACAGGACTCCAAGTGCATACTTTTTCATGTTCACATAAAAGTCGGGGATAGCGTACCAAGTTTCGAACACGAGTTTGCCTGGTTTGGGGAGGTTTTCAATATTACACCATTTGTGATTCTGAGCAAGAACGGCCTTCTGGCGTGAAACAGCTTCAAGGTCCGCTGTCAGGCGCTTTAACTTGGAAATCCACATGTGTTTGTCGGCGTCTCCGTCCTGCAGCAGCTACAATGGAGCGGAAGGTAGGGGAACACCCTGGACAAGTCGCCACCTCATCACAGGGCCAACACAGATAGACAGACAACATTCACACTCAGATTCACACACTAGGATCAATTTAGTGTTGCCACTAGGACCACTTTAGTGTTGCCAATCAACCTATCCCCAGGTGCATGTCTTTGGAGGTGGGAGGAAGCCTGAGTACAAGGAGGGAACCCAGGCAGTCACGGTGAAAACAGGCAAACTCCACACAGAAATATCCCGAGCGCAGGATGAAACCCAGGACCTTTGTATTGTTTATTCAGAAAAATTAAATAACAAATAAAGATAGAATACTATTAACCGCAACATGGAAGTGTAAAAAAAACTCAACATTTCAATTTGTACACTTTCAGAATGTGGTTGTTCTATTTTTGTCTTCATTTTTAAGTTATCGTGTCGTGATTTTACTAGTCCGGCCCACTTGGGAGTATATTTTAAATGAGTTTGACACCCCTGATCGAGAGTTTGTGCGTTGCTTGCTGCACAACAGCCACCTTGGCTTGGTTAACCACAGCTTTTTTTCCCCACTTCAGGGAAGAAGTCACGTGACAGAATAAAAGCAATACGCAGGGACAGGGGTTAGTACGCGTGCCTCACAATAGGGAGGTCCTGGGGTCTTTTTTTGTGGAGTTTGCGTGTTCTCCCCGTGACTGCGTGAGGTTCCCTCCGGGTACCAAGGCTTCCTCCCACCTCCAAAAACATGCACCTGGGGATAGGTTGAATGGCAACTCTAAATTTGCCCTACAGTGTGAATGTTGTCTGTTTATCTGTGTTTGCCCTGCAATGAGGTGGTGACTTGTCCAGGGTGTATAATTGCCATCCTTGAGACCTTTGAATTCGTGAGATGATAATAATCCGCTAATGAATGAGTATATCCTTTCGGCCACCGTGTTTAATGGAGAAGTCTGATCTACAAAATTTGCAGGCAGCCTACCACTTTCCCTTCAAACTGTTCTGGATGAATTGTAATTATTTTTTCCAATCATTTTGGAACTTGCAAGCGTACTTCTTCTTCTTACTCGTCATCGCCATGTCTCTTCTTCGTTCTTCTGTTTCGTCTCTTTTACGTTTTTGGACATTACTACTTGCCGTAGTTTTGAAGCAATGCATGATGGGAATCCGGATGTTGTGTGTCAGTGTACTAACGTGCTGGCTGGAATAAACACCCGCTGAGAAATAGCTCCGTGCCTGCCTACTTTATGGGTTATAGATAAACCTATGCATAACGGATACATATATAATAGTCTCCTTTTCAGTTGAGAGAGGACGCTGAAGGCAGTGCCTTTAAGGCACACCCCCAATATTGTTGTCCGGGTGGAAATAGGGAGAAATTCGGGAAACTGGTTGCCTCGGGAGATTTTCGGGAGGGGCACTGAAATTCGGGAGTCTCCCGGGAAAATCGGAAGGGTTGGCTAGTATGCCACGATGTAGTAACCCGTCTTCTGGCCGAATGCAGCTTAGATAGGTTCCAGCACCACCCACGACCTCGTAAGGAAGTGTTTTTCAATCTTTTTTGAGCCAAAGCACATTTTTTGCGTTGAAAAAATCCGTAGGCACACCACCAGCAGAAATCATTAAAAAACGAAACTCAGTTGACGGTAAAAAAGTTGTCGTTGCAATTGTTGGATATGACTTAAAGCAAAACCAAGCATGCATCAATATAGCTATTGTCTCAAAGTAGGTGAACTATCACCACCTGTCACATCACACTCTGACTTACTTTGGGTTTATTGCTGTTTTAGTGTGTGTAGTGTTTTAGTTCTTGTCTTGCGCTCCTATTTTGGTGTCTTTTTCTCTTTTTTTTGGTATTTTCATGTATCAGTTTCATTCTACAATGAGGTGGCGACTTGTCCAGGGTGTACGCCGCCTTCCCCCCGGTTGTAGTTGAGATAGGCACCAGCGCCCCCCGCAACCCCAAAGGGAATAAGCGGTAGAAAATGGATGGATGAATGGACAAGTTTCATGTCTTCATTTGAGCGATGTTTCCCCCAGCTACTTCGTTTTAGCACTCAAGAATATTTCAGTTTGTATTTAACCTTCTTTGTGGGGATATTGTTGAATGTCATGTCATGTTCGGATGTACATTGAATTTGCTCCACAGTAAATTTTTGCTGTTGTCCAGCATTCTCTTTTAGTTTACTTTGTAAACCAGTTCAGTTGTAGTTCCGTTCTGCATAGCCTTCCCTAAACTTCAATGCCTTTTCTTAGGGGCACTCACCTTTTGTTTATATTTGGTTTAAAGGCCTACTGAAATTAGATTTTCTTATTTAAACGGGAATGGCAGGTCCATTCTATGTGTCATTCTTGATCATTTTGCGATATTGCCATATTTTCACTGAAATAATTTAGTAGAAAACATCGACGATAAAGTTTGCAACTTTTGCGTCGCTAATAGAAAAGCCCTGCCTTTACCGGAAGTATGTGTGCGTGACGTCACTGGTTGCAGGACTCCACACATATTCACATTGTTTATAATGGGAGCCACCAGCAATAAGAGCAATTCGGACCGAGAAAACGACAAATTCCTCATTAATTTGAGCGAGGATGAAAGATTCGTGAATTAGGATACTGATAATGAAGGACTAGAAAAAAAATTATTATTATTTTTTTTTTAAAAGGACATCTCTGGGCGGCGGCAGTGTGAGCGTTTCAGATGTAATTAGACACATTTACTAGGATAATTCTGGAAGATCCCTTATCTGCTTGTTCTTTTAGTAGCGTTTTAGTGAGATTCTAAAGACATACCTCGAGGTCGGATGGCTGCGGTGAACACGCAGTGTCTCAGAGAGAAGCCGAGGAGCCAAGCTCATAGCTACCTTTTTTGACAGCTACTGCAGGAGGAAGTCCCATAATCCACTGATTTCTCCGGTAAGACTTAATATCACAATTTTCCCATCCAAAGACATGCTAGTTGACATAGAGAAAACATGTTCGCTTGACCGCTTTGCTTCACAACAAACAAAGAAACACCGGCTGTGTCTCGGTGCTAAAGACAGCTGCAATCCACCGCTTTCCACCAACAGCATTGTTCTTTATAGTCTCCATTATTAAATGGACAAATTGAAAAAGATTCAGCAACACAGATGTCCAAAATACTGTGTAATTACGCCATGAACAGAGACGACTTCTAGCCGTGTTTGGTGCCTCGCTAATATATCCCCTCCAACACGTCTCCCGTCCAAAGGCAAAACCTAGTAATTAACTTCTAGCTGATTTTGAGAAAACAAAGGAAAACCAATCTATCTTGATGCTGTCTTACAAAGATCTACAAAGTCGTTTTTCTTGAGCTTTCATTTTCTTGCCGATCGAACCATGGATTGAATCTGCTCTCATGAACCACACTGTGCCCTTTCTCCAGATATTTTATCACAATCTCGGGTGGGCCCCATTCTGCGTTTGCACATTGGGCAAAAGCTGTGTACAGCGCCCAGTTTTTATTTTGACCTCCACAGTTATCTGCCCAAAAGAGTATGCAAGGGGAAGAATCAAGAACAATACATTTAATGAAGGTACTTGCAACGTCCTGGGCCAATCTTCCAAATATCCCCTCGTGCCATAATATCACATAATCAGGCTGACCATTGGCCCCCATTCGTGCAAATGTCTCATTAAAGACAATAAGGCGACTGACAAAGAAGCTTCGATTGGTCCCTTGAGATACTAGGTTTTTCTGTTGTATCTACGCGGTTATGTGGTAGTTGCTAGGTCCTGCCATGCGCCTAACAGCTTTCTTACGGAACAAATTACAATATCGCATACACTAATGTAAAGCATAACACCTAGGAACTCCAAAATTATTATCAGCTCAGTTTTGACCAAAATTGAGTTACTGGGTTTTGCCTTTGGACGGGAGACGTGACGTCTTGTGTACGGCGTCATCATTCCGCAATGTTTTCAACAAGAAACTTGCGGGAAATTTAAAATTGCAATTTAGTTAACTAAAAAGGCCGTATTGGCATGTGTTGCAATGTTAATATTTCATCATTGATATATAAACTATCACACTGCGTGGTCGGTAGTAGTGGGTTTCAGTAGGCCTTTAAGCATCAGACACCTTTTTACCTACATGCTGCCTCCTGCTGTTTCCGACATTTACAAAGCAATTAGCTACCGGCTACCACCTTCTGATATGGAAGAGTATAACGTGATAAATCTGCCAATCTCCGGACAGTACATAAACTCAACAACAACACATCATTTGCAGACTATAATTACTGGTTTACAAAACATATTTTTAACCCAAATAGGTGAAACTAGATAATCTCCCACGGCACACCAGACTGCATCTCGCGGCACACTAGTGTGCCGTTTGAAAAACACTGTCGTAAGGGACATGCGGTAGGAAATGGACGGAGGCTGCAGGCCATTGAAAAGCAAGTTGTGAGCCACGAATTGACCCGTGACCTGTACTTTGGACACCCATGAAGTCAGATCAGATCAGACCACCATTAACTGTGTATTTACGTGCTATTAGTGATGGGTCCGGCAACACTGATGCATCGGCGCATGCGTCGAGCTCATAGAACGAAACCCTGTGTCGGTGCGTGTACCGCTTATGAAAGTCACGTGACCGATCATGAGTGTTTTGGTCAAGTGACCGATACGCGAATTGCGTCGCACTGGCACCTGCGCGCCAACTTGTGTTTATAACGAAGTGTATTTTTCAATGAAATGCTGCTGCCAACAGAATCGCCGCACTTCTGTCGTTGTTTAATTGTCATTTATCGTCGTCGGAGATCATGGAGCAGTCTTAGGCAAAAAAAAAGATTTCTGCCGTGTGGGAATATTTTGATCTTATATCGGAAAAAAAGTATTTGTGTTAATTTTCTTGTCGTTTCATCCTGTTCTCTCAAAGTTTCTACTCGATCTGCTATTAGGGCTGTAACGGTACGTGTATTTGTATCTGTATTGTCCCACCCACACAACCATCTGGTTTTATTAAAAAGCAATAACAGCTAACCCCTTTGATAGCTCAATTGGTAGCGTGGAGGACTGAACTTGCTATTGCTGAGTTCTGTAGGGCACTGGTTCAAATCCAGCTCGATGGATCTCTGTTTACGTTTTTGCCATGAATTGATTAACGTGGACCCCGACCTAAACAAGTTGAAAAACGTATTCGGGTCTTACCATTTAGTGCTCAATTTTACGGAATATGTACCGAACTGTTCAATCAACTAAGTTTAAATCAATCAATCAAAAGTGCGTATTCAGAGCGCATGTATTTAAAAAAAAAATAAAAAAAATTCCCAGTCCATAAGTATCCTCATTCACAACACGTTCTCTTAGATCTCAATGTTATGATACATGCTCACATTATTAATTGACTGTATCTAAAACAGATATAAAATATTTTTATTTAAATGAAGATATTAAATAATCCTAAATGAAATACAATGACTTGGTTTATATTATTGTATATACTAGGTCAGTGGTTTCAAACTCATTTTAGATGGGGGGCCACATGGAGAAAAATCTACTCCCAAGTGGGCTGGACTGATAAAATCCCTGCACGATAACTTAAAAAGAAAGACACCTTCTGTGTTTAAAAATAGAAGAAGCACATTCTGAAAATGTGTTGTTTTTTATACACTTACATGTCGCGGTTAATAGTATTCTATGTTTATTTGTAGTTATTTATATTTTCTGAATGAATTATTTGATAATGTTCATCAGTGAACTCAATGGTGTTCATTTTCAATTTATCAAGACAAAAAATATCAAAATCAGATTACAGTATGCCATGTACAGTGTGTAGTTTGATCATTTTCCTCGATTGATGTACTAACATCATGTGGTTTATTTTGTGCATATGTACCATCATCCAGAGATACAAATAATTGCTATTGCAACATCCAATAGACACATGTAGAAGAGCTGTTTCTTTCATTCAAAAATTTCAGGTTAATTTGTATACTTAGCAAACTCATGCCGCGAGCCGGATAAAACCTGGCTCAGGCCCGCGGGCCGTACGTTTGACACCCTTGTACTAGGTCATAAAATCAATGTCAGTTGAGTCGGCCCATAGGTTGCCTGTAGGGATTTTTAATGTCCAGCAGATGTCAGTACTTAGTGACATAGTATTGACACAGTATCAATACAGTTTTGCAATGTGTCGAAACGATACATGACGCCTCATCAACCCATCACTATGTGCTATTCGTTTTGTTCACAATGGACTTTGTGACTCATTTAAAGGCCTACTGAAACCCACTACTACCCACCACGCAGTCTGATAGCTGATATATCAATGATGAAAGATTAACATTTCAACACATGCCAATACGGCCTTTTTTGTTTACTAAATTGCGATTTTAAATTTCCTGGGAGTTTTTTCTTGAAAACGTCGCGTAATGATGACGTGTACGCTTGACATCACAGGCTGTTAGGAAATGTGAGCGCTGCGCACACACACAGCTAGAAGTCGTCTGCTTTAACCGCATAATTACACAGTATTTTGGAGATCTGTGTTGCTGACCCCTTTGCAATTTGTTCAATTAATATTGAAGAAGTCAAAGTAGAAAGATGGAGTTGGGAAGCTTTAGCCGTTAGCCATACAAACACATGGTGATTTCTTGTTTAAAATTCACGGAGGTGAAACTTTACTATGAATCACAGCGAACATGGATACCAACCGAATGTCAACCAGCAGGTTTCGGTGAGAAAATTGTGGTAAAAAGTCGCTTCTTACCGGAGATCAGCTGAGCTCGTGCCGTCCATAAAGCTGCCGTCGACTTCCCTGAGACACTGCGAATCAACACACCCGTGGACACACACCTCTGACTATCAGGTACTGTTAAACTCAATAAAACGCTAGCAACACAATAGAAAGATAAGGGATTTCCCAGAATGATCCTAATAAATGAGTCTAAAAACATCTGAATCCGTCCCAATGCAATCGCGTTTTTTTTTTTCCTAGTTCATTGCTATCAATGTCCTCAAACACGAATCTTTCATCATCGCTCAAATTAATGGTGAAATTGTATTTTTCTCGGTCCGAATAGCTCTTTTTGTTGGAGGCTCCCATTAAAAACAATGTGAAGATGTGAGGAGCCATCAACATGTGACGTCGTCGCCTGCGACTTCCGGTAGAGGCAGGGCTTTTCTCCAGTTGGAACTTTATCGTAGATGTTCTCTACTAAATCCTTTCAGCAAAAATATGGCAATATCGCGAAATGATCAAGTATGACACGTAGAATGGACCTGCTATCCCCATTTAAATAAGAAAATCTCATTTCAGTAAGCTTTAAAAAAAAAAAAAAAAGTCCCATTAGTGACATTGCGCCATTTTGAACCCCCAAATAAGGGATGTGCTGAAAAGTGTTATCTATAATGCAAGTCCAAATATGTCACAAGAAGCTTGGGCTTAGCGGCAAGGGCGGAATAATATAAGTTGCTTTGAATAGAATCAAAGTGAGAAGAGATGACGTTTAATGTCAGGCGTGGAAGTGCGCATATGTCATGTCTCGACGTGCAAGGCATGACCAAATGTGCGCTAACAATGACGTTAGCTAACGCTAGCTTACACTGTCAGTCCGTCCCCGCCGGCTAAAAAGGCTTCACTTTGTCAGCCTCTTCTGTTTTTCAAACAAAACAAGACGGCAGCCTCTCACCGCCAGGCGGGGACACCAAGCAGAACTGTTTAAAGCAGCCGCGGCGTTTCGTTACACGGGACGGAGAGTTTTGTTAGCATGTTACTTGTTTGTAGTGGTTAGCATTGGGCTAATGTTACATGTACACACATATCATCCACATTCACAAAGAAAGAAGATTTATATCTACGCAGAGACCGGGGGTGGGGTCCAGTCAGCGTCGGGTTGAAACCCGCGTCCTGTGGAAAGCGTTTAAAGTGGTCCCGGGGGTCTCCTCCACGACGATCCACATGTTTGTGCGGCCACTTCGACGACGCCTGAAGGGTTAGCAGCGGCGCGCTAACGCTAGCTTGCAGCAAGTTAGATCGAAATCAACAGCGACTAGTAGCTTCCTTTTTTTTGGTTTTAATCGTCTCATAGAAAAACAGCAAACACTTTTTTTTTTTATTCAAAGCCCCGGGTGTCAGTCCGAAGACGTCGGCTGCTGGTCCGGCGTCTGTGTCATCGCATCTGTCTGAGTGTGATGCCACTGCTGCCTCGCAGATGCGACGTTTGACTCAACACAGCGGACTGCTGCGCCAGCTACTTGCTAGCAGCAGCTTGTGGCGTGACGGCGAGCTTTTGGCAACACTTCCACACCATTCTCTCCACCCGCACTTCATGTGCGCGTTGGACATAAAGAAAGTCCCCACCCCAAACACGTCAAAAGGTGCAACACATCAAGTGTACGCCGGTCAAGGCAGGGCACCGTTTTATGACAGACATATGGCATCTGCACCCCTTTAAAATAGAAGAAAATTATAGGGTGTTTACGATTTAAAAAGGAAAAACATGAAGAATCCGTGTTATTGGACTTTAATTTACAGGAAAAAAACAGATTATTTTTTTTGGGTGTGCAAAAGCTATAAAAAAAAAGTCCGCAATAAATTAGAATTGCAACAAGTCGACATTCAATCAAACATGATACACCCATCTATTTTGTTGGTTGGGGGGGCGCATAATAAATGAAAATAACAAAACATTTTCTACTAAAGACATGCACCTGGGGATAGGTTGATTGGCAACACTAAATTGGCCCTATAGTGTGTGAATGTTGTCTATCTGTGTTGGCCCTGCGATGAGGTGGCGACTTGTCCAGAGTGTACGACACCTTCCACCCGATTGTAGCTGAGATAGGCGCCAGCGCACCCCGCAACCCCAAAAGGGAATAAGCGGTAGAAAATGGATGGATGGATCGATTATTTAGCATACCACTAGATCAGGGGGTGGCAGCACAGTGGTACAGGGGTTAGTGCATGTGCCTCACATTACGGAGGTCCTGATAGTACTGGGTTCAATCCCGGGCTCAGGATCTTTCTGTGTGGAGTTTGCATGTCCTCCCCGTGACTGCGTGGGTTCCCTCTGGGTACTCCGGCTTCCTTCCACCTCCAAAGACATGCACCTAGGGATAGGTTGATTGGCAACACTAAATTGGCCCTAGTGTGTGAATGTTGTCTGTTTTGGCACTGCGATGAGGTGGCGAATTGTCCAGAGTGTACCCCGCCTTCCGCTCGATTGTAGCTGAGATAGGCTCCAGCGGTAGGAAATGGATGAATTGATTTAACGTTTACCCCGACTTAAACAAGTTGAAAAACTTATTCAGGTGTTACCATTTAGTGGTCAATTGTACGGAATATGTACTGAACTGTGCAATCTACTAATAAAAGTATCAATCAATCAATGTGATAATGTTCGCCAGTCAACTCATTAGTGTTGATTTTCAATCTATCAAGACGGACTGATGCAAAGTGGAAAAGTGTTCGGTGGTGTGACGAGTCCACATTTCAAATATTTGGGGGAAATATTCGACATTGTGTCATCCGGACCAAAGGGGAAGCGAACCATCCAGACTGTTATCGACGCAAAGTTCAAAAGCCAGCATCTGTGATGGTATGGGGGTGCATTAGTGCCCAAGGCATGGGTGAAGGGACCATTATTGCTGAAAGGTACATACAGGTTTTGAAACAACTTATGCTGCCATCCAAGCGCTGTCCTTTTCATGGACGCCCCTGCTTATTTCAGCAAGACAATGCCAAGCCACATTCACTACGTGTTACAACTGCTTGGCTTTGTAAAAAAAAGACTGCGGGTACTTTCCTGGCCCGCCTGCAGTCCAGACCTGTCTCCCATCGAAAAAGTGGTGCATTATGAAGCATAAAATACGATAGTGGAGACCCTGGACTGTTGAACGACTGAAGCTCTACATAAAACAAGAATGGGAAAGAATTCCACTTTCAAAGCTTCAACAATTAGTTTCCTCAGTTCCCAGACATTTATTGAGTGTTGTTAAAAGAAAAGGTGATGTAACACAGTGGTGAACATGCCCTTTACCAACTACTTGTTGCAGCCATGAAATTCTAAGTTAATTATTATTTGCAAAAAAAAAAATAAAGTTTATGAGTTTGAACATCAAATATCTTGTCTTCAGTTAAATATGGGTTGAAAAGGATTTGGAAATCATTGTATTCCGTTTATATTTACATCTAACACAATTTCCCAACTCATATGGAAACAGGGGTTGTAGAAAAAGTCAATAAATTGAAGTTGCAACAAGTATACATTTAATCAAAAAATGTATATTGTATTTTATTTTTTATTCATTAAAAACACTAAATACAACAATAAAGTTTCAACAAGTCTACAGTGTAATTAATCCATCCATCCATTTTTTTACCGCTTGTCCTTTTTGGGGTCGCGGGCAGGGAAATAAATTATATCTAAAATATAAATTTAATATTGATTAACTGATTGATTGATGGAGATGTTTTTTGACATCGTAAAGAATTGAATCCATGCTTTAAAAAGGCAAATGGATGGCACAAAAAGCCAAAAGGCTTGTTTCAATTGTGGTCCATTAAATATTCATCAAATTTGATACATTCAATAATAAAAGATATATAACCTGTAACATACATATAAAAAATTACGTGAAAAAAATGGACAAATCATGTACATATACACAGTATACATGTCAGGTGATTTGAAAATTAATATATACAAAACATGGGGGGTGGGGGTATATATTCACTATGTACATGAATATATATTAATATAACTAATCCATATTTACTAATTTTGTTATAAAATTGGCCCTAGTGCGTGAATGTTGTCTGTCTAGCTTTGTTGGCCCTGTGATGCGACTTGTCCAGGGTGCAACCCGCCTTCCGCCCAAATGCAGCTGAGATAGGCTCCAGCTATCCCCCGCAACCCCAAAAGGGACAAGCAATAAAAAATGGATGGATGGATGGGTTTTAGGTAAGATCAGGATTGAAGAATGAACAGAGAAAAATAATATGGGAGAATGAAGCAGTGTTAGGAGCGTAAAATTTATAAAAACTTAAATCACGTTTTTTAAATTTCATTTTTAACCAAAAAGTTAATTTCTAAAAACCAAATAATAAACTCAGTCTAATAATTAACACACTGTACAGTGCAATTAATCATTTATTAAAGACAGTTCCCATCCTTCCCTATTGATTTTGAAATCTCGTTTTAGTTTTTTAAATGTCATGTTTTGTGTTTTTATATTTTATTTAAATATAAAGTTTGCAGACGCGGTATAAAAATAACAAATAAATCAATGTAATTAAATAAAACATGTAGAGTACAATAACAAAATTAAAAAAAAACATTCACCTTCATTAGTTACAAAATGTGTGTATACCTGACATTTACATTTTTTCATCTTATTTTAGAATTAAAATGGTAAATGGATTTTATTTGCATAGCACTTTTGTACTTTAAAGATACTCAAAGTGTTTTCACACTATTTCCACATTCACCCATTCATGCACACATTCCCACAGTGTTAAAATGTAACTTGTGCTATATGGATTAATGATATATACAAATAGTGGATGAATTTACACTGTTTAAAACAAATCTTACTGATACAACAATGCCAAAATAATGAACATAAATATGAAATTACTAATAACATGTTTTTTTGGAGTATTCTTCCACTCTTAAAGGTACACTACCCCACTACTCAAAGTTAACTGAGCTCAAAAGGTTGCATCTGAGTTTTCAGGATCAACGCTGTATTTTCCCCCTCAATACAAACATTTATTGGTTTTCTAAATATTGGAATCCATCCATAAGAAGATTAAAAACGGGATTAAGGCGAGATTATGGATGGCAAACCAGTGATTCTGGCAGTGCATTTACTAATAAAGAATCTACTCACATTACCCTGACGTCGTTAAATTGCCACTCACAGCCACTAGGGGTCGTGTTTTCACCTCATTACAGCATGTGGTGATACCTGTCTGCTTTTTTTGCACCAAATCCATTTTCGACGTGACAGAAACAAAACACAACATCAATGCATGTTTACCCATTTTACTTAAAATTGTCCAAATTACAAAATAATAACATGATCTCTACCTCCTCTACAAAATGACAGAATACTTATGAATAAGCATAATCAATTATTGTTTTTTTTGTTGTTTTTTTGATCTAACCTTTTTGGACATGCATACTGTTGAGATATAAAAATATAAATATAAATACATCCCATTGATATTCTTGAATGATTCTATGACTAAAATGTGATCATCATCAAAGAATTCAAATGCAGTTGAGTATGATAAGGCATTAAAATGTATATCACAAGAGCCGTACACATTTCTAGAGGTATTCTTTTTCTTTCTTAGTGTAAATGGAAGAAGATCTAAAATGAATGTTTTAGTACATTTTCTTGACAGGAAAGAAGAACATATTTAAAACTAAAAAGCAAAAAGAAGAAAAAAAATAAACACGCAATACATATCAAGGTATTCACACAAAAGCACTGCGGTACAAAACCAGGAATTGTGTACAGCATCAACTTCCTGTGGTGCTTGACTTAAAAAGCCCTTTCTCAGCAATACTAACACCCTCATGTTAAAATGATGATTGATGTCAAATGATAATATGTTAGGTGCGATACAAACTAAATCTAATGTTTAGGTTTCACTCACTTGGACTTGCAGGTAGAGAAAACAACAAAAAACTATGGCAATGACAGTCACAATCAAACAAATGGCCAACAAAGTTGTTTGGAAAAAAAATAAAAGAAAATTAGCACGTATCATTGTTGTACAGCTAGTGAAACCATTTAAAAGTTCATTTTGATAAGCCTAGCTTTCTTATTTTCATGCAAAATGTTATTTTCCTATTTTTCCTCTTCCTGCTGCAAGTGTCTAAAAAGATATTTTCTTGGCCACACTTGGAGGAAGACTTTGAACCCAACAATGATCACATTATAAGGTGCATGACACTCTGTACCTTTTCTACCAAGAAGTACCACCTACAATACTTTTTTTCCTGAAGATGTCTTAACTAGTTGGGGTGAACAAAACCCAACATAAATTCTGTTTTGACATGCTAAGAGAGAAGCTTGGACTCGCCCACAGTACACACCCCAAAAAAACTTCCCTTCTTATTTTTTTGTCATTTGCTTTTTCTTTTTTTTTTTTTTTATCTCCAAGAGTTTCCTTTCTTTTACCACAAGCACTAAATATTTGTTGTCAGTGAGCTGCAAAAAAGAGGTAAGATCAGCGCTGGTGCGAATGGGTGAGGGCACCGAGAGGGGAGTAAATCGAGTAGATGCCATTAAGACACACTTAAGTACCGTAAATGCTCCAATTATTGTCGCCATTCAATTAACCACAACAGTATAGTCATTAGCTGTGGCTGTGGGCAACCTCCTGTCGTTTATTGCTGCCAAAAGATTACAGTAGCCGCATATAAAGTATCACAAGTAGTCCAGCGGCCTTATAAATCTCTGCATGCATTTTGTTTCAATAGCTGCATTAATGCTGACTGAGCAGTTATGACATTGGTTCTATTATATATATATTGATGAGTCTGTCCTTTTTGCTAAGTTGGTGAATAAATGCTATAATTAGAGCATTTACGGCAGGGGTGTCCAAACAATTTCTCCACTGTAAGTCGATATATGCTGAACCAGCGATTCTCAAACTGTGGTACAGGCTCCATCTAGTGGTATGCCAAATAATCAAATAAATATTCAAACACAGTGTTACTGTTCAAACTGTGTGTAATGTTACATTGGCCTAAAATATCAAATATACTTGTTAAATAAAACCTCGGGCTTGTTTTTAATGAATACTCAGGCCTACTATGCTATTGTATTTTACTGTTGGTCATTAATGTGGTACTTCAGTGTTTTCTGAGGTTATATTCGTCGGTGATAGAAGTTTTACAACCACCGTACTAAGCTATTATAGTTGAAAACACAAATCATTATTAGTGTTTTATTCAATTAATTTGTTAATGTTTTTAATCATGCCGAAGGCCATCCAACATATTGGGCACTTTGGACACCCCTGATTTGCAGGATTGCTAAAATGACAAATCCATGTTGGTTGTGAGTGTGGATTTTTTTCAGATTTTTCCTATAACGTCAGAAAAAGAAGAGCATCTACGCATCACTTCTCTTACCTTGCCCTCTCTCCTTTAAAGGACTGAGGTTATTGCTCCTGCTGCTGGCTATCGCTAACTCTGCGACTGTGGCGCCGCAATGCTAGAGCAGTCCGTGACCAGCAGGTCTACCACTGTGCCGCCCGTCACGTACACAGTGGGCGCCGCCACCATGTTGAGGGACACAGAGCTGCTGGCGGTGACGTTAGAGGTGGCAGGGCTTTGGGCCTCCTGGCTGGCGTTGTGGGTGCCCATGTGGCCCTGGAGCTGGGTCGGCGTCTTGCAGTGGATGCCGCATAAGTGGCAGACGAGGACGCCGCCAGCGGTCGTGCCGCCGAAACCTCCCGGACTGTCCTTCCACTCCTGGCCGTGGTGCTTCTGGGCGTGAACGCGGAGGTACGTCAGCGTTGTGAAGCCTGGCGGGAGACGGAAGACAGAAAGTGAAAGATTTGAGGCCAGGACAGTGTACGGCTGTCTTTTGTCCTGGACTTACTGCGGTTGCACAGGTGGCAGACGTGGTGCTGAGACTGGTTGTGCACCCTCATGTGATCGGTGATGTAAGCGGCCGACAGGAGCTTGCCACAGATGTGACACGGGACCTTCTCCTCATGGCGAATCATATGAGCACGCAAACGATCTTTCGTGGCAAAGCTGGACTCGCATGTCTAGGACACACAACAACAATGCGGGTCTTCTACTTATTGTGCTGCTTAAATGAATACAACTAGAAACTTCAGTGGACCACCACCATGTAGCAGACCATCCAGGAAGACTATTGGCTACTGTATAGCAACTAATGGGGATCCATTTTAAACAAACACCTAAATTAATGGCGACGGTAGCTCCACATCCATTCTAGACAGTTTGAAACAATCCTTGTAAAAAACTTTTTGCACAATTTTTAGAAGATTTACAGTCATCTTATTTGAACTACTGCAACATTTCTGGTCATTAGTGTTAAATACAGGACCATCACAGACCAGTCACATGTACCAGAACATGCAGCAACTTTGGTAGAAATCCCAGCGTGTAAGCTTCCTCATGAAACATTTGTAAGTAGATATTGTGCATAAAGATATTTAGTTTGCTTTGTATTGAAATGATTTACTTCGTAATGTCTTTAATGTCTTTATATTTGTGGTCGTGTTGTTATTTGTCTGAGAGAAAAGCTGGTTTATTACGTGTAGCTCAACATTTGACCAGTAGAGAGCGACAACGTTACACCTGAGGTTTAATTGCGGTACGTCACATACAATGTGTGCAATGTTTGGTGTGTGAATTTTATGTAATTTCTATACGTGTAAACATTTGTAGTTTACTTTGTAAATATATCAACAATAAATATTCAATCGAATTTATGTAAAATACACAACGGTCATTATTTATGTAAAATACACAATGGACGTTATACATGTAGGTTTATGGACGTTATACATGTAGGTTTATATTTACAGTCATACAAACCTAACTGAAGGAAGAGGTGTAAAGAAATATAACTGAGGAAAGAAAATTAAAAACATCAATCCTCAGCAAAAACTGGAGCTTCTTCTTCGTCATACTGTTAAACTGCATACACTGGAAATGAGTAGAGATAGCAGAATATTGAATTTGTTGACAGTGCAGTGTGAAAGCCAATGTGTGTATTTAGCAATTAAGGAAAGGCAGTCTCAGTAATATAACCTGTGGAAGCACTTCCTGACGAAATATCCACATTTCCATGTCTGGCCTTTGAGCCCTAGGGCTCATGAAACTGCGACCCTCTTCATTATACAGTTAAAAGAGCCCTGGTCTCGACAAAACAATCTTTGTAAAAAAAAAAAAATGTGCACAACTTTTAGGGGGTTTACGCTAGTCTTGTTTGAACCAATGGTCATTACAGGATCTATACGGACTAATCACAAGTATTGTAACTCCCTCCCAAGTTACTCAGCCAATCAAATTGCAGTTTCTGGGTGATTAATTGAGTAAAAAGCATGTATTTACAGTACTGAACCAGATATAAGATGCCCTGAATGTTACACACACACTTTTTTTTTTAAAAGACAAAACATTTTTTTAGGTAACAATTGGTTTACTGCAAATTAAAGACAACCCTGAATAAAAGACAACCTTTCAATCATATATATTTTTTTTTTCCATCATGCTTCCAATATATACTTAATAACTGGTAGATTGCAAAGAAAAAGGATGTCACATTTTCTCGCTTTTCTACTTTTTCGATGACTTAGTTTCATTGATCAGCATTATCTTAATATTAGCATCAGAGATTCTCCTCCTTGCTAACAACCTTTGCGACACATTTTTTCCAAAGGGTGCGCCAGGGTCAAAACTCTCCAGGTCACTTGTGTGTGTGTGTGTGTGTGTGTGTGCGCGATTGCGTATGTGCGTGTGTGTCTGTGTGCATGAGTGACATGAAGAAAAAATCTGACTCCCACATTTGGCACCGCCTGTTGGTTTGCTTGTATGAATATCTAGACTACAATATAAGATGACTTGTATTTCCTATGTAAAAAACAACAACTTCATAGTGATTCAACTAAGGTGATTGCGCCCACGGAAAGTCTATAATTACCAGGTTGACGTAATTTCCTATAATCCTGTCGTTGAAAAAAAAAATGTGGATAAATAATGTATCTACAAATATTTATGTTCAGTGTCCATGCAACTCTGATCAGCTTATAAAAAGGGACCCAACCTTAACCATGACCCTTTGTCATCTGCAATCAATATGGTGGTCAACAAATAGAGGCCATGAGAGTGGACGTACATACCGGGCATTTGAAGGGACGCTCCGAAGAGTGCACCTGTCGCACGTGACTGTTGAGATGGTCGGGCCTTGGGAAAGACAGAAGGGTAAACGTGTGAGTAAAGCAAGGACTTCTCCTGTAAATATTTAAAGCGGGGCGTTTCAAAATATGGCAAAATACAGAGATAATATCGAAAACTCCCCAAAAATAGGATTTTCTGGAGTATATTTCGTGAAGTTTTCTGCTTAGTTACTTCAGTAACTAAGAAACTATGCATTCTATTGACAAGGAAGTTCGCTTACCAAATTTCAGGAAGTACTTTTCATTAGAACCCTGATATGAAGCATGTCGTCTTTAAGGGACTGGCCCTCATTTTGTTGTGTAAGATTATACTGGTAAAATACAGTTCAAACACTCTTGGCTACCATGGACTGGCGTCAATATAAGCATTATTAAAATCATCAAAATCAAAACTAAATAATAGATTTTTGGTTAATATCATAATTTTTCCTCCAAAAGAGGTTATGTGCTTGTACGTCTTGACTATGAGGATGATTACGTTTTCAAACGTGTGCAAATCTTTCTTCCGGTGGCTAACAAAAAAAAAATTACAACAGAAAAAAAAGAAGTGCATTTTGTGGTAGAATCCGGGTTATTACTACCATGCTTTTATTTTGTAGATTACTTTGAAATAAACAGGAAGTCACATTTTAATGGTATTTGGTTTTGGCACCATTTCCTGCCGCGATTAAAGGCTACATTTCAGAGTGGCCTTTTATTGTGGGCAGCCTAAACTGCACTTGTGCAATAGTCATACTATTTAATCAGCATCTTGATATGGATTATTTTGGTAAAGAATAAGTTCTCATTAACAGAGATTTGTGAACAATATTTGAGGGGAATGGGATTTTTGTGTTTTTGGCAGCAGCTGCTGTGCTGGTGTGACTTGTTCTGAGTCTGACCATTCTAAGCCTATGAGCCGACGTCGAAGACAAACCGAATCGATTTAATGTCCTGAGATGATAATGACCCGGATGAATGAGAACATTCATAGGCGTCTTTTGTGTGTATAGTAAAAGTTTCAGATCTTTGAGTTCAAATCATGAAAAATGGGAGCAAAAACTAAAGTGTTGCGTTTATATTTTTGTTCAGTGTAATTTAGGACAAAATTATGTTGAACGTGCATTGTTGCCAATAACACAAAGCAAAGATATGGATGTTTTGTTCAGATAGTTTAGCATATATTGATTCATCTATATAGTATTTTGTTTTCAATATATTTAAGGTACAAAATGCATCAAAGTGGCCTCCGCATCTTTCAATTTTTATTTATGCAGTCCTTGCTGGAAATAGTTTGGACACCCCTGATTTAGATCGTTTATAGCAGGGCTATTCAACTAAATTGCTTTGGGGGCCACACAAATAAGCTAAGGTCTTATTTTGTGTCCTTGTTAAGTCTGGAATACCAGTGTCCTATACAGTAGACATTTGATTTTGGTCTATTTATCATGTCAGCAGTACAGGAGCTTTTAGCTGTTTTTAAGGACCCTCTGCAAAAAAGCTAGTCAAATATAATTTCTGTGACAGCCTTCTATGTTTTTTAGGAAGTTCTTTTAAATTAATTTTCAGCACATGAATAGCACAAATGAGGAAAAGAAGAGAACCTAAAACGGAACCCTGAGGAACACCACTACTATAATTAGATAAGTTGAAGAAATTAAACCTTTTTGCATCTGAAATAAACAAGCTACAGTAACACCTCAGTTACATGAATACCATTACAAAAAAATGTGTAACTCTCAAAAAGGAGAGGACTTAAAACGGAGCCTTGAGGAACGCCTCAGTTATGTAAATCACAGGTCTTGGACCCCAGTGTTCTGTTTGCTAGCAAGGTTGAAAAGTCAACGTACAGAACTGCCAATGTGTTTACAGTGGTCCAAGTTCCTCTATACAACAGGAACTACCTAGTGTTTTTAGGGATTTGCTGCAAAAATATTTGTCTCCCAAGTTTTAAACTGAACTTGGGGGCCTGTGTGGTCTCATTCACAGGCCGGATTTGGCCCCGGGGCCGCCATTTGAATGGACCTGGTTTGTAGTCTATATCGCGAAAGCCTAGTTCATCGTGCTGAGTTGTGTTCGTGTGGACAACCACAACTAGAGAGATAAAGGATCTCCTCACCTTGAAAACGCCTTGCTGCAGTGGGGGCAGATGTAGGGCTTCTCCACGCCGCCCTGATGTGAGCGCACATGGTGACTCATGCGGTCCTTCCTCTTGAAGCGCTGCTGGCAGATGGGACACGAGAAGGGCTTTTCGTCCGAGTGGGACAGGCGGTGGCGGTTGAGGTGGTAAACGTCTCGGAAGGCTTTTCCGCACGTCTCACAAGCGTGGTTCTTCCTCACCGGGGTGGGGTTCTGGTTGGCGGGCCGCTAAAGGAGGAAAGTAAGGACAAATTTGAAGAAATTAAGTTATTACTTATCATCTTTTGTGGAAATCATGCAAAAATGTGTGTAATCATATTAGCGGACGGTCCCTTCTTACTTAGTATTGAATGTTAGATGATTTTTTTTGTTTGTTTGCAGAGAACATGCAGGGGAGCGAGGTTGGGGCTTCTAGCACGTTTTGTAAACTTTAACTCAGGGGATGGATTCGGAATGTTCCCTCATTCCGGGTCTTTTAGTAAAAAGTAAAACACGGGAGGTTTTTAGGCAACACACAAGACCCAAAGTCAACCATCCCTCTATGAAACAACATGCTTGAAGGTTTGGGGTTGACAACAGCCATCCGCACAAGGCCCTAACCCACCTGTACTGTCGCCCCTGTGGCCATGACGACAGCAGCAGGAGGCGGAGCATGGAGGTTTACACTAGCCATTACGTTCGGCATGGCCACCCCTTCACCATCCTGACTACCCAGATGCTGCTGCTGCTGGGCCCCAGCCAGCATGACTTGATGGGCGAGAGGAGGAGGAGTGGAGAGGTGCAGCAGGGTGAGGGGCACAGCGGTCCTCTCCGCCCTCCCTCCGACACCCACCGCCATCACCGACGGGACCACCGCAAGCATCTGGCCAGCGACGCCCTCCTTCGCCCCCTCCGCCTGCTCTCTGGCCCTGTCCTTCATGCGTACCCCTGTGTGGACCGACTGGTGCCGCCGCAGGTTGTAGTTGTTCTTGAACTGCTTGTTGCAAATGGGACAGACGTGTGGCACGCGGCCCGGCCGGGACACAGGCTTCACTGGAACAAAGAAAAACAAAAAAATGACAGCATGAAAAACTCCTCACATTAATGTATAAATGATACCTCAAACAACGACACCAATTATCTTAGTGTACAAAGTTGAATATACTTTACAGTAGTCCATGGACAGCTTGTATAGCTTTACCATCCACTTAAAATGAGTCAACACCAGTGTTGCCAAGTCCTCAGCAAGGAAAAAAAGCTGTTGGCTGTCCTAAAAGTCTCTAAATGACATCATAGCCTCATTTGCATAATAAATTAAAATAGACGCTGTAGGAAAGAAGATTAACACCGGGTTAATTATGATTACAAATGCAAATTAACGTTCTTCTGTTGATCCTTAATTAGTTTTCTTTCAATTTAAAAACATTTTGTTTGCCATTGTTAAAAATATCAAATTTAGTCAAAGGACTGGAGTGTTGTGACTTTTACGAAAAAACAAATCTATTGACTGGCTCATTAACAGAGGTGGGAGAATTAATCGATTTTTAGATACATTGCAATTCGGACATGCATGGTTATAAAATCAGTGAGTAAACATCAATAATGGATAATTAATTAATATTAACATTTATTTATTCTTATATTACATATTTTTGCTGTATTTTTCAATTGTTGCTGCACTTTGTTGAGAAGGTTTCAAGCTTTTAGAGACTTCTCCAATCCTTTAGTGACTTTTTCAAAATCTAGCATCTTTCTTCCGGTGTTATTGGAGATTGTGCTCGTCTTTGGAGAATCTGTACCTCTGCCTGAGCTCTACAGTCCTAAAACATTCACTGACGTCACACTTGCTTCGCGCTGCTGCTCCACCTGCACTTCCTCTCCTGGAATCAGCGCCACTCTTAATATTTGTACATTGCCCATTTTGTAGATTGCTGTCCGTTGGTACAGTACATCGCGGAT
Source organism: Nerophis ophidion (assembly GCF_033978795.1). Taxonomy (NCBI): domain Eukaryota; kingdom Metazoa; phylum Chordata; class Actinopteri; order Syngnathiformes; family Syngnathidae; genus Nerophis; species Nerophis ophidion. The sequence goes on from NC_084618.1 coordinate 67,270,894, forward strand.
AAATTAAAATATGTCCACGTTGCAGACATGCTGTCTCAGCTCCAGACAATCGCGTGTGTCATGCTTACATCATCACAACATCCTCTTTCCGTGATCAGTCTGTGGGCACATAGCCGAAAGGGCTATTTTGAGTCTATATCAGCCAAATTTTCGGTGCATAATCAAAAGTGCGTAAATAGTAGGCTATATACTGTATATGAATCCAATATATGAGTTATATTAGTTTGTCAACTAAAAAAACACAATTTTTTAAAGGTGTAGCAGCTTTTCATTTTAGGAGAAACCCGCAATACTAAAATTACAACAGGCAAATAGTGTGGATTATGAAGACGTGGCAATTCAGGAAAGCCTGTGTAATGTCAGACTACTGACTCAGATGAATTTTAGAGTGTTGAGAGCAGGGGTGCCCATTAAGTCGACCGCAAGCTACCGGTCAATCGTGGAGGGTGTGTCAGTCAATCGCCAGCCAGGCATAAAAAAAAAAAATAGACCTAAAAATTTGCAATCTTCACTAAGACATCACTTTCGTCACTAGATTGACATTCACGGCACTGGAGGGTCTTGTGAGATGACGCTGGCTGCTGCGAGATCATTATTAAGAAAAAATGACCGGGAGGAAGCCGAGAAACACTTTTTATTTCAACAGACTCTCGTGCCGTACCTGCTCTCAAAACTCTATAAACCGACTGCAGAGTTCCTGTCTTCACAATAAAAGCCCTGCTTCCTCCTGCCTGCGATAACAAAATAAGAGTCTCAGAAAGCTAGCGTGCATAAGTTAGCAATCTACAGAGTTTGCCACAGATGTATTTCTTATAAAGTGTATGAAAACGAGTATGGAAGCTGAACAAATAAGATGCCTAAAACCAATACTGTGGTATTGGACAGAAAGGAGGACTTTTTTTCTCCTCCATTCAAAAATGTGGACGTTAGCAGCCCTACTGTGAATCCTGTCGGATTCCAATCAATGCAAGTCATCAGAATCTGGTAATACACCAACTTATATTCTTGTCTTCATGAAAAAAAGGAATCTATGTGTTAAACATGCTTGTATTATCATTAAACATGCTTAACAAAAACTTATATTTCATAAATAAATAAATATAAATTATAGTCGAGGTTTCTGTGGTTTATCTGTTTTACAGTGCTCAATACCAGGGTAGAGCGGAATATACGTTAGGTCAGGAAAAAACACAGAGGCTTTATCATCCCTACAAGCGTGTTTCGCAGGTTTCCCTGCTCGTCAGGGGATTTGTATAATAATACAATCAACGAGCAGGGAAACCTGCGAAACAGGCTCGTAGGGATGATATAGCCTCTGTGTTTTTTCCTGACCTAACGTAAATATAAATCATATATATGAATGAGGTAGAGATTTCTTCGACTTGGTCAATTGAAAAGTAGCTCGCCTGCAGAAAAAGCGTGGGCACCCCTGGTTTAGAGTTTCATGATGTTTGGCTTTTTGTGAGGATCTACAACTTTTTCGCAAAAGGCGAATCACATCAGTCCATCCAACCAGAGGTATTTAACATTTTCTAATGCCAACATGCATTTAGGACATGTATAATATTTATATGTATAATAATATGTATAATATTTGATAAAAAATAACAACGTTTTCCAGTTCGAACATTAAGTATCTTGTATTTGCAGTCTATTCAATAGAATATAGGTTGAAAACGATTTGGAAATCATTGTATTCTGTTTTCATTTTACGATTTACACATCGTGCCGACTTCACTGGTCTTCGGTTTTGTATAAGCCATTGTTTACTAAGTAAGTACATTTTATTGACAAAGCTCTTTTCACAGATAAAATCACAAAGCCCTGTACAAAACATCAATCCATTTTCTACCGCTTGTCCCTTTCATAGGTGAAGTAAAACAACAATTCAATTAAAAAAACGGGCAACATCATAAAAAGGATACAAAGCGGATTAAAATTGATAGTTAAAATGTACATTAACTAAAAGCTTTACTAAAAAGAGAAGTTTTCAATTTTTTCTTAAAAGTTTCAACACAGTCAAGATCACAGAGGGACTGGTGCAAATTGTTCCAGTCTGGGAGCTATAGCCTGGAATGCCAGGTCTGAACGGGTTTTAAAACAAGTTTTTGGGATCTTTAGAAGACCCTGGCCTGAAGACCGGACGCTGCGCCCTGAGTAGCAGGGGCATTGCAAATCTGCGATGTACTGAGAGGCCCCACCATGCAACGCACGGAATGTCAGGACTAAAATCTTAAACTCAATGCAGAATTTAACTGGAAGCCATTGAAGACTGGATAGAGCGCGGGTGATATGGGCTTTTCTGGGTGCAAAAGTCTGGCAGCCACATTTTGTACCTTCTGAAGTCTCTTTAGCGTTGACTTGTTGAAAAGAGTAAGAAGAGAATCGCAATTATCAATTTGAGACGAAATGAACACGTGAATGATCATTTTGAGATCCAATTTTGACAACACATTTCTTCATTCTTTATCCAATCAAATAAACTTTATTTATAAAGCACATTTAAAATTTACCACTGGGGTAGCCAAAGTGCTGCACAACGGGCAGGTTAAAAGATAATACGAGAACCGAGCAAACAACACAACACAAACAGAACATGATAAAAAATAAATCAAACATAAAAACAGGTTCACAGCAGGTGTATAATGGGGCGCCATTGCAGGATGGATATCACTTAGTGTTAAAAGCCAAGGAATAAAAGTATGTTTTTAAGAGAGATTTAAAAACAGGAAAAGAGGAAGCTTGTCTAACACTCAGAGGTAGGTCGCTCCAGAGCTTGGGAGCAGCAGCAGCGAAAGCTCTGTCACCTCTAAGCTTCAGCCTTGTGTCAGGGACCATCAGTAGCAGCTGATCGGCTGATCTTAGGGATCGGGTGGGGCAGTAAGGCTGAAGGAGGTCGGAGAGATATGTTGGCACGAGGTTGTTTAGACATTTAAAAACAATTAGGAGTTTAAAATTGATTCGATAACGCACAGGGAGCCAGTGAAGGGACGCTAATATAGGGGTGATGTGTTCACGTCTGCGGGCCTGTGTTAGCAGACGAGCAGCAGAGTTCTGCACAAGCTTCAGGCGGGCGTGGGAGGCCTGGCTAATGCCTACATACAGGGCATTGCAGTAGTCTAAACCAGTGGTTTCTCAACCTTTTTTACAGTGATGTACACCCTGTGAACATTTTTTTTAATTCGAGTACCCCCTAATCAGAGCAAAGCATTTTTGGTTGACAAAAATAGATAAAGAAGTAAAATACAGCACTATATCATCAGTTTCTGATTTATTGAATTGTATAACAGTGCAAAATATTGCTCATTTTTAGTGGTCTTTCTTGAACTATTTGGAAAAAAAGTTAAAACAATAACTAAAAATATGTTGAAAAATAAACAAGTGATTCGATTATAAATAAAGATTTCTACACATAGAAGTAATCATCAACTTAAAGTGCCCTCTTTGGGGATTGTAATAGAGATCCATCTGGATTCATTAACTAAATTTTTAACATTTCTTCAGAAAAAAAGAAATCTTTAACATCAATATTTATGGAACATGTCCACAAAAAATCTAGCTGTCAACACTGAATATTGCATTGTTGCATTTCTTTTCACAGTTTATGAACTTACTTTCATATTTTGTTGAAGTATTATTCAATAAATATATTTATAAAGGATATTTGAAATGTTGCTATTTTTAGAATATTTTTTTAAAAATCTCACGTACCCCTTGGCATACCTTCAAGTACCCCCAGGGGCACGTGTACCCCCATTTGAGAACCACTGGTCTAAACGATTCGAGATAAAGGCGTGAATTAATTTCTCGAGATCGTGTCCTGACAGAAGCGGTTTCACTTTGGCTATTTGGCGTAATTGATAAAAACTTTTTTGAACGACGCTGCTGATTTGTTTTTCGAATTTAAAATCTGAGTCGAACTTTACCCCCAGGTTTGTGACACAGTCGCTGAGATACAATGTGGGATTTGGTCCTACTATATTTACTGCTAATATCTTGCCAAGAAACAAGTCTGCTGTAGTGCAATGTATTGTGTCAGTGAAGGTGTACCTAATGACGTGGCCGCTGGGTGTGCGTCAGATCCACGGGCCTCACTGGGAAGGGGTTCCTCGCTGAGGGCGGTGGTGTCCACGGTGGAGGGAGGCTGATCTATGTGCTCAGTGGGTGGGGTTTGGGGAGAGCTTGTGTGCACTGACATCAGCTCGGATTGGAGGCTCCCCTCCGCCTGGTTTTGGGTGGGAGTATTCTGCAGAGACAAGCAGACAGAGACAGGCCATCATCAACCCAGCCAGTCACATATCAGCGTTGCTTTTAAGGAGATGTCAGGATGTGGAATTTGGGGAAGGGTGAAAAAAAGAAATTGTGTCTCACCAAGCCTACCTGGAAAAGGAAATTGCTCCAAGCAGCATCCATTTTGCAGAAGTGAGATGAAGGCTATAGTCAGCTATTTTCTGGTTGAGATCGAGGACAGTCGTTGCATGGCTTGGATGTGCGCCTCAAAAAAAAAAAAAAAAGCCTGAGTCGCCACACCCGATGTTAAAAAAAACAAAACAAAAATGGCGGGGATTGTTGTTTATTAAGAAATGTGGCGCGCCAAGCTGCTGATGTCACGGAGGCGGCATGATGATGTAAGTAAGCCAAATGGGCGCAGCAGTGAACGAAAGTCGGCCGCACAAACCCCACACAGGCCGGCCCCTTCAATGGCTCTGCTTCAACTTCGAGCTTGGATTAATGCAACAATAACCTGCTTCAGTCTCGAATTAAACGCTGAAAAAAATACATCACTACACAAGTGAAGTAAAAGTCATTTCCCCCCACGGGAGAGTAAATATGGGTTATAAAACACGTCATGCTTTGTTTTTTAATGAGTCAAATCTATGTTTCCGAGTTCCTCCGATTAGGCCACTCGGTTGTTTGTCGAAGCCTCGTTGTCGGAGTCAAGCCCCGAGCCGAGCGAGCGGCGCTCTCGCCGGGCCGCGGCCCGTCGCTCCACCTCGGCCGCTCAGCTGCGAGGATGTCATCTTTCTTTTTTTATCGCCCGCTACTCCCTCCGCCCTCCCTGTCTCTTTCTTCCTTTTCTTTTTTAATTCCTCGTTCTTCTCCCCCTCCTCTCCTTTTTTCTCGCACCGCTATGTCCCACTTTGCTTTTAAAGGGATAGGGCTTCCTCTTCGGCGCAACCCCCTCTCGCTTCCGTCTCCTGCGGCCCGAGTCCTGGCCTCCTCCTCCCCCTCCGTCCTTCCTTCCTTCCTGCCCGTGCGTGTCGGCCGACGCAAAATACACTCACGGTTTGTTTTTCTCCTCCATGCCAGCTGGATCGGTTCGTGGTTCAGCTCTCCCCCCTGCGTCGCGGAACCTGCACCGGATCCAGCACCGAGACTTTTCATCAACGACCTAGCCGAGGACGACGAGCCTTAAAGGGCGGTGCAAGTCGAGCCTCCCCGTCGGCCTGCAATAATGATGTCAGAGTCGGATATAGCACACTCTGCACGCACAATGCGCTTATTTGCATAACATTTCGATGATCTATAACCATGCCAATAGCATTTTATATAAATCTCCCGTACACTACTGCTCCAATAAAGGTTATGCACACTCATGAATTTGTTTGTGTGCTGCACACAAAAGGGGGGAAATGTGTCCACAACACCTGTGCGGTTGGTACACCACGCGGTGGCGCTATTATTAAACCTCATAAAGCGGGTTGACTTGAAATTTCTCACACAGCTCACTGGGCGCAAAACAGGGTGTGGAGTTTGCATGTTCTCCCCGTGAATGCGTGGGTTCCCTCCGGGTACTCCGGCTTCCTCCCACTTCCAAAGACATGCATCTGGGGATAGGTTGATTGGCAACACTAAATTGGCCCTAGTGTGTGAATGTGAGCGTGAATGTTGTCTGTCTATCTGTGTTGGCCCTGCGATGAGGTGGCGACTTGTCCAGGGTGTACCCCGCCTTCCGCCCGATTGTAGCTGAGATAGGCGCCAGGGCCCCCCGCGACCCCGGAAGGGAATAAGCGGTAGAAAATGGATGGATGGATGGATGTTTAGAACAGAGGTCGGCAACCTTTTTGGCTGAGAGAGCCAAGAAGCCATATAATATTTTTTTTAACACTGAACACAACTAAACACATGCATTTTTAAGTGAGACCAACATTTCTAGAGTATAATATGTCTCTTATTATTTGTATTAACATTGTTATTATGAAACTAACTGTGGAGGGGTCGTGGCCTGCGGGCCTGCAGCAAAGCGGGGTGTTGCCAGGACTGGCCTCGAAATCAGCCACAGGTGTGTAGAAGGCCCACCTGGGCCTTGTTATCTAATCACATGTCGCTCTGTTATACTGTAAGCATCAGCCAGGAGGAGAGACAGGGTTGGAGATGGAGCCAGAGCACGAGCGAGACCAAAAGAGAAAAATACAATTGCTTGAAAGCAACTGAGAGACTTATTGAAAAATAAAACAATATTTTAACCCTGAAACAGGCTCTCATGTCAGTGCTTGGTGGTCTGAAGAACCCCCAGGAGGTCAAGCCCAACACTAACCAATAATAAATAAATAACTTCTTACCATTAACTCAACTTCTTAAACATAAAAAAGCATGAGAATGTTTTATATAATGAACTTTATTTTTAACACTGTGATTACAAGTGGAATTATTCATTACTTATCGTGTTAAGCAATTTCAGCTCAGATGTATCTGAGAGCCAGATGCAGTCATCAAAAGAGCCACATCTGGCTCGCGAGCCATAGGTTCCCTACCCCTGGTTTAGAAGTTGCATGCTTTCGCTTATTAAACTAACCGACCCCTTATTTGAAAAGAAAGAAAACAGTGGTTCTTAATCTTTCTCCAAGTACCACCATAATGACCAACTTTAACATAGTAGGCCTAAGTATTCATTAACAACGAGTCAGAGTTTGTTTGTTTTTTAGCATGTACCGTTTTTCTTTGAATTGCCGCAGGGCATATAGTATGCGCCTGCCTTGAATTACTGCCGGGTCAAACCCGCTTCCCAAAATAACTAGCGCATGCTTAGTATTACCGCCTGGTCAAACTCGTGACATCACGAGTGACACTTCCCCTGTCATTGATTGATTGATTGATTGATACTTTTAGTAGTAGATTGCACAGTACAGTACATATTCCGTACAATTGACCACTAAATGGTAACACCCAAATAAGTTTTTCAACTTGTTTAAGTCGGGTTCCACGTTAATCAATTAATGGTAATAATTTTCAAAATCGAGGAGACTGATTTCAATACCGTTAATTTGCATAAAGGGAAGAAGATTAAGAGCTATTCACTAGGATTTAAGGTCCACGCTTATATCACACTCAAATTTTTACTGCATACCTTTGGTAAGTGCCGGCGTGAGAAGAGGTTTTAAAATAATTAGCGCATGCTTACATTTACCGCATGCCTTTGGTAAGCGCAGGAGTGAGAAGAGGTTTTAAAATTATTTGCGCCCCGGCGGCAATTCAAGGAAATACGGTATATTTAATATTTTTGGCCACTGTAACATTACGCACGGTTTTAATATTAACATTGTGTTTGAATATTTCATTAGGTGATTATTTAGCATACCACTAGATCAGGGGGTGGCAGCACAGTGGTACAAGGGTTAGTGCATGTGCCTCACAATACGGAGGTCCTGAGGAGTTGTGAGGCTCAGGATCTTTCTGTGGGGAGTTTGCATGTTCTCCCCGTGACTGCGTGGGTTCCTTCCCGGTACTCCGGCTTCCTCCCCCCGCCGAAAGCATTCACCTGGGGATAGGTTGATTGGCAACACTAAATTGGCCTTAGTGTGTGAATGTGAGTTTGAATGTTGTCTGGCTATCTGTGATGAGGTGGCGACTTGGCCAGGGCTTTACGGGGCCTTCCGCCCAAATGCAGCTGACATTAAGAAAGCCTTGAAAGGTGAAATAATAGAAAATGATCAAATATAGTAACAATTAATTTCATCCCATACATTTTTAGAACGTTGATGTTTCAGGCTATCTAATTTTCTGTGAATATATAGGATAGGCAAATATAAGCCCTGGCTTCAGCCTATTCCTTTTTGGGTCATTTTTTTGTTTTTGTTTTATGTGTAAAGGTGTATGATTGTTAATATGTGTAATCTGTACTGTTAAACTGATCACACAAATTGGTTGATTATACGACCGAAATAAACTCATTTCATTCATTCATTCAAAAACATTACTTGGGAAAGTAGACAGGATTCAGTTACTGGCTTTAAGATTATGTTGTGGAGCTACTAAATCTACTCCAGTGGCAGCATTACAAGTAGAAATTAATGAAAAACCTTTAGACATGAGGAGAGAGCAACTGTTAGCAGTTTATTGGGCAAACTTAAAAGTTTCCAAGCAAGGACATCCAACTCACCAAGTGCTACTATACTGCCAAGAAAAAGAAAAGAAAAAGATGAACAGTGTCAGGTGGATAATAGGAGACATATGTGGAAAAAGTTAAATTTGACAATATTAAAGTACCAATCCTAGCAATACCACCGTGGAAGTACCATAACCCAAATGTAAATATTCAATAAGAAATGTATAAAAGTTTCAATAATTACCAGGTAGAGCAATGAATTGAGGAAACATTTTAGACAATTTCATGGTATATACAGATGCATCAAAAACTATGGACAATAAAGTAGGAGCTGGAGCAGTTATCCCACAAGAAGACATAGTATCGTAATTTATCGGGTTTTTTTACGGGGAATTGCTTAGAGGAAAATAACGCAAGAAAAGCAGTCGGGTGCCCAGACTCCAGCATTGTATTGATTAGCATTAAAAAAACACAGCATCAGAAACAAGACACAATTTAGTTTTTGAAATAGTTCAGGTAATCTGCAGAATAAATAAAGCGGGAAGATTGGAAACATTTCTCTGCTTATGCAAGAGTTGTGGGGAATTAATTATCAGATACGTACGCAAAACAAGCAACCACTAAAACAAAAGTAAACATGGAGATTAACCACAGTAAAGAAGAAGTGAAGAATATACTTAAGATAGAACACAATAAAACAATAAGGAAACAAAAGGTAGGGAGTATTACAAAGTCCAAAGGGGAGGAGGTGTAATGAGAGAAGGCAATAGAAATAGGAAGGAAGAAGACATTATTACTATAATGAGATGAGGACATACATATCTAAATAGTTCTTTGAAATTGATAGGGAATAATAATAATACAGGACTGTGTGACTGTTCCCATCAGATAATGATAATAATAATAATAATAAAAATAATAATAATAATAATAAAAATAATAATAATACATTTTATTTATAAGGCGCCTTTCTGGGCACTCAAGGACACCGTACAAAATCCAAACAATAAAATCAAATTGGATAATAACAACAAAGATAGATAAGATAGGATGATTACAAAGAATAAGCAGTCCGAAATAGGTGTGTTTTGAGTCTTGACATGAAGAAGGATAATGAGTCCAAGTTGCGAAGGTCTGGTGGTAATGAGTTCCAAAGATGTGGGGAAGAGCAACTGAAAGCTTGGGCAACCATGGTGGACAGTTTAAATATGGGGACAGTGAGATGGATGGATGAAGAGGATCTTAGGGAACGTAAGGGCGTGGCGACATGGATCAGGTCAGAGAGATATGATGGAGAGAGGTTATATATGGCTTTGAAAGTGAGGAGAATTATTTTAAAGTGAATACGATGTGTGATGGGTAGTCAGTGGAGTTGCTGCAAAACAGGGGTGATGTGCTGGATTGAAGGGGTTCTGGTGATTATCCGGGCTGCGGAGTTCTGGAGAAGCTGAAGTTTGTGAAGTGACTTGTGAGGGAGACCAAACAGGAGAGAGTTGCAATAGTCCAGGCGAGAGGTGACCAGGCCATGGACTAATATGGCAGCAGTATGTGGGGTAAGGGATGGGCGAAGACGATTAATGTTCCGTAAATGAAAGTAAGCAGACCGGGTAATGCTGTTAATGTGAGCTTGAAAGGAAAGTGTGCTGTCGAGGATGACACCCAGACTCTTGACTTGGGAGGAGGGGGAGACAGAGGAATTGCCGAGAGTAACGGACGAGCTGTTGGTTTTGGCGAGTATGGTTTTTGTACTTACAAGTGGGATTTCAGTTTTATTATTATTAAGTTGCAGGAAATTGTAGGACATGTTTAAATACATTACAGGAAATACAATAGAGAAAGGGAAATACTGGAAAGTAAGTTAGCAAAAGAGAAGGTTAGGTTAGTAGTGGAAGATATTTTAGGATTGAACTCAGAACATGTAGTAGCACTATATAATTTTTTTTAAAAGACCGGGTTGAATAAAAAAATATAGAGTAGGGTTCCATCTCGGTCCACACTCCATATTAGAAGGTAGCGGTAATGCACACCAGAAAGTTGCCCGCCAACCGCCATTAAACCAGCCACAGTGTGAGAATCACTGATCTAGACACAGTAATCCCTTGTTCATCACAGTTGACTGGGTCCGTGATGAATTAATTTCCGCAAAGTAGGACTCACTAATTATAAATCAAATATTTTCATTGCTAGAACATAAACTTTTCTCAATTAAACGTACAACATTTTGTGAGCCTTAGCTCTAGACATGAAATAACACCCTTTAGTCACCTTTTTATAAGAGCGACAATTTAAAATGAGTGTAGATCACAGAAAGTGATTCACTGTAATAAAAGGAAATAGAACAACCCCAACTCCGACCAAATCCCAAACCCCATACTTAAATAGGAATTTACTAAGCAATTGAGAAGACAAACAAACACAATACTTATTGAATATTGTTTTAATAACTGTCAAGATTGCTGAATAGCAGCTTTTACGGCGTGATCCCAAGATGCAGCAGACGGGAGACAGGAAGTGAGTATTAATGGACAAAAGAAACACGCCCACATGTCAGTGGAAAAACAGAGCGAAGAAGGCGAGTGCTAATAGAAATGCACAAGACACAATATTTCTTTGATCACACGAAGGCGTAGCAACAAAAGAAAAATTGTTGCATCAGACATATGATACGACAAGAATACGAAAAGAAAACAAACCGACGTTGTCAGAGAGACACCGCCGGACTTAAATAGGAGGCTGATTGGCAACCAGTTGCAGGTGTGCCCCGGTTGCCAATCAGGCCGGAGGATATACCAAAATAAGAGCACCGGACAGGAACAATCATTGTATTCCGTTTATATTTACATCTAACACAATTTCCCAACTCAAATGGAAACGGGGTTTGTAGTATACGTATTGAAGCGTTATTGTGCACGAATTGAAACACAGCCAACCAGCGAAACTCTTGGCTGCTTAACGAATCATGATTCAAGGTCAGACTAATAAGTAAATGTCTGTCAAATTTTAGCAAGGTTTGTTGCAAAACATTGCTGCCGTCTGCCCTTAGCCTACAAAAACAGAGTACAATGTGTAAGTCACACTGGTTAATGATTGAAATCTGGGGACTGACTCAGGAATAATGATCCTCCATTAACCCAGAAACTATAAATCCTCTGGCTGGCTATTGCTATTTTTCAAATAATTGAATGTTGTTGAGAGAACAAAAGAAAACATGTATTATATTGTTGATATTGTTACAGTTTTTAAGTATTGTTGAATTAATAGTTATTATCAATTGAAAAACAATTGGTTAGTTTTTGTTTACACCTATGATTCAAGATTTAAAAAAATGATCAATACGTCAGCCAAGTTGAAGACATTGTTTGGTGAGAGTTTGGTTTGGTCATCACACACATTTTAGGTCGCATATCTGAAATGGTTTTGAGAAGAAGTACACTCAGTTACATTTAAAGTGATGTGACTATGTATATGGGACACCTACTGTAGTTGTACGGACAGAGGAGCTTTATTTGGTTATGGTGCTTTATACAGGAGGAAAGCCATCACAAGACACTGGTATGAATCTAGGGCTGAACATTATAAAGGAAATATAGACAATAGAGAAAATTATTCAATTTACGTGAGAGCTTTTTAAGAAAAGATGGTTGAAGTGAATATACACATATTTTTTTCAACATTTGTTTATTGTTTTTTAGACATATAAAGTTGACGGGGATAGCCAAAAATGCGTCAAATGCTGCCCCCAAACAAGTAGAAAATTTAAAAAAATAATAATGAAAACAATTATTACATAAATGAAAGTAAAAACTAAAGACAAACATCAACATAAAACCACAGACATTTGCACTCTTGAATAGCCCTAAAGAGATACAATGATCAACAAGCACAGAAATGGCTCATCAACCACCCACATTTAAATTGTGTTTCAATCGGGGTTAATTTGGAGATCAGTCTCTCTTACACATCTCAGACAGGCACACCACAGTTTTTGAACATTTGCGGCTCACCCATTCAAAGTCAGCCTAATCTTTTCCAGTTGGAGAAAATAAAGATGTGTGGGTGTGGCAAGAAGACGCTGTTGCCTTCCAATTTAACACAATTTAAGTAAAAAAGTAGTGAATTATACAAGATTCTTTTTGGATCCGTTGAGGGTAAATGACTGAGATGCAACCCCAATTAGTACGTGGATAATTTATTTTGAAAATAAAACGTTTTGATCGATATAGAAGCACTTTTTGACGGTCAGTACAACCCCTGGCAAACATATATGGAATCACCAGGATGGGATGAGGATATTCTTACAGTTGTTTAATTTTGTAAAAAAAAAAGCAGATAACAGACATAAAACAAAACTATACATATTTATAATGGCAACTTCCTGCCTTTAAGAAACACTAACATCAAGAAAATACATTTTGGCAGTCAGTAACCGTTTCTTTTTTAGATCAAGCAGAAGGAAAGAAACGAGTTTGTAAATGTTCATTTCCAAAGCTAAAATCTGCATCAGATTAATGCTGTTTGTTAGTCTGCAGGTAAAGAAGAGAACTGTTGCACAAAGTGGATTTACATGAATCATGGGTGCAACACGAGAGGTGTCAATTAAAACAAGGGAGAGGATTATCAAAATAATTCAAGAAGGTAAATCATGTTGCAAAAGATGTTGAATGTTTAAAATCTGGACCAAGTTCAAACAACATGGCAAGGTTGTAAACGACAAAGCATACTGGTAGAAACATCAACGTGTCAGGACAGAAAACTTCAAGAAATTTGTCCTGAAAACAGAAAATGCACAATAAAACAAATGAAGAGGAAAAATGTCTGTGACCAAACTCTAAGAAAGTGCCTTAGCTTTGGGCAAGGTCATGATGCCGTAACTTTTAAGCGGTGCTGTCCCAATGAGATTTATGATTTATGATGAGTTTTATTTATAGCCTACTGCAATAGTGACAAAATATGTATGATCTCATTAGGACAGAGGTGTCAAAGTCGTTTTCACTGAGGGCCACATCCCAGTTATGTTTGACCCCAGAGGGCCGCTTCTATTATTACACAATGTTTTTATGCATTTTATTAGTAGATATTTTAAAAACTAAAATGTAAAAGAAAAATATGGTAAGTTGCAATATGTTTACCTCAAAATGTAGTGTATAATACCGTAAATGGAAAAACAGTACTGCTGTTTTTATGGTAAAAAGGCAGCTCAGTTGCCAGGATTTTACTGTAAAATTTACATTTGTTTTCTTACAGGAAATAAAAACAAATGCTATTTTACAGTAATATTTTGGCACCTGAGCTGCCAGTTATTTTTGTTTGTTTTTTTTACTGCAAATCAACAACTGAAGATGAAAAAAGTACTGTTTTTGTCCATTTAGAGAAAAATGCTGTAAAAACTACAGTAAGCTTCACAATTTTACCATGCAATCAATTGCTATTTTTCCATTTCACAATTTGATGGATAACTTGTTTTGAAATCATTATTGTTAGTATTTATTTCTATTTAAAAATGGTTTGAATGGTTGATAATACATTTTTGCAAAATTTGAGTTAACATAATTTGCGATCACATGGTGTACATATACAAACCCCGTTTCCATATGAGTTGGGAAATTGTGTTAGATGTAAATATTAACGGAATACATTGTTTTGCAAATAATTTTCAACCCATATTTAGTTGAATGCACTACAAAGACAACATATTTGATGTTCAAACTGATAAATATTTTCTTGTTGTTGCAAATAATATTTAACTTTAGAATTTGATGCCAGCAACATGTGACAAAAAAGTTGGGAAAGGTGTAAATAAATACTGATTAAGTTGAGGAATGCTCATCAAACACTTATTTAGACCATCCCACAGGTGTGCAGGCTAATTGGGAACAGGTGGGTGCCATGATTGGGTATAAAAGCAGCTTCCATGAAATGCTAAATAATTCACAAACAAGGATGGGGCGAGGCTGACCAATTTGTAAGCAAATTGTCCAACAGTTTTAGAACAACATTTCTCAACGAGCTATTGCAAGGAATTTAGGCATTTTACCATTTACGGTCCGTAAAATCATCAAAAGGTTCAGAGAATCTGGAGAAATCATTGCACGTAGGCGATGATATTACGAACCTTTGATCCCTCAGGCGGTACTGCATCAAAAACCCACATCAGTGTGTAAAGGATATTCCCACATGGGCTCAGGAACTCTTCATAAAACCACTGTCAGTTACTACAGTTGGTCGCTATATCTGTAAGTGCAAGTTAAAACTCTACTATGCAAAGCGAAAGCCATTTATCAACAACACCCAAGAACGCCACCGGCTTGGCTGGGCTCGAGCTCAGTTAAGATGGAATGATGCAAAGTGGAAAAGTGTTCTGTGGTCTGACGAGTCCACATTTCAAATTATATTATCAAATTATAAATCATATATACACATTTTTTTTCCCAAGATGGCGCCGCAGTAGTGGCTGCTGTTGGTAGGAGCTCTGTGCGCTTGTTTCATCCTTTTGTGTTTCCCTCTTGTTTACATGTGTTATTATATATATATATATATATATATATATATATATATATATATATATATATATATATATATATATATATACATATACATATACATATATATATATATATATATATATATATATATATATATATATATATATATATATATATATATATATATATAATATTTTTTTGTTTTGTTTTGTTTTTTGCCTTTTGGTCCGGGACCCTTTGGGACTGTGTGACTAGGGGTGGCACTTTCGTGACCTCTGCGGTGCTTTTTTGTAGACTTCTGGATCTGCCTCCCTGGAGCCTTTTGGTGCCATGATTGGGTATAAAAGCAGCTTCCATGAAATGCTAAATAATTCACAAACAAGGATGGGGCGAGGCTGACCAATTTGTAAGCAAATTGTCCAACAGTTTTAGAACAACATTTCTCAACGAGCTATTGCAAGGAATTTAGGCATTTTACCATTTACGGTCCGTAAAATCATCAAAAGGTTCAGAGAATCTGGAGAAATCATTGCACGTAGGCGATGATATTACGAACCTTTGATCCCTCAGGCGGTACTGCATCAAAAACCCACATCAGTGTGTAAAGGATATTCCCACATGGGCTCAGGAACTCTTCATAAAACCACTGTCAGTTACTACAGTTGGTCGCTATATCTGTAAGTGCAAGTTAAAACTGTACTATGCAAAGCGAAAGCCATTTATCAACAACACCCAAGAACGCCACCGGCTTGGCTGGGCTCGAGCTCAGTTAAGATGGAATGATGCAAAGTGGAAAAGTGTTCTGTGGTCTGACGAGTCCACATTTCAAATTATATTATCAAATTATAAATCATATATACACATTTTTTTTCCCAAGATGGCGCCGCAGTAGTGGCTGCTGTTGGTAGGAGCTCTGTGCTCTTGTTTCATCCTTTTGTGTTTCCCTCTTGTTTCCATGTGTTATTATATATATATATATATATATATATATATATATATAATATTTTTTTGTTTTGTTTTGTTTTTTGCCTTTTGGTCCGGGACCCTTTGGGACTGTGTGACTAGGGGTGGCACTTTCGTGACCTCTGCGGTGCTTTTTTGTAGACTTCTGGATCTGCCTCCCTGGAGCCTTTTGGCCATGGAGACCAGCTACTGGGTGTCTGCCACACCAGAGTCTGTTTGGAGAGACTGGAGGAGATGCGGATGAAGAGACAGGGCTGCACAGCCGGCACTGAGCGCCGGGACGGACAAACTTCACAGTGTCTTGGCTGAATGAGCAGATATCAGACACCTCAGTTTGCTCTTGTCTCTGGCCATGCTCCCTCCACCCCAGCAGACGACGGCGTGGAACACCGCAGAGGCCACCACAGTGTATATGTTTCCTTTATTTTTAATTCATAGCTGTATGTAGAAGTGGCTGGTTGCATCAACTCCGCTACTTTAATGTCTTTCATGTCCTTTGATGTTTGATGTTTCCCTCTTACATGAGTGTAAGAGGGATGTGTACTATGGCTGAGAGTTGTTTTTTCCTTTGTCCCAGGATCAGACCGATTTTTTAAATTTTATTTTATTTTAATCTTTTATTTTTTTTCCCCCATTCCCCCCCACTTGTTTACCTGTATCTCGCCTTTTTTGTAAGGGGCGCCGGAAGTTGGCAGACCCGTTAGCGATCCTGTTCTGTCTCCCTGTAGTGTTTGTCTGATCTTGAATGGGATTGTGCTGAAAAATTTAATTTCCCCTCGGGGATTAATAAAGTATGTCTGATTCTGATTCTGATATTTGGAAACTGGGGACGTGGTGTCCTCCGGCACAAAGAGGAAAATAACCTTCCAGCATGTTATAGGCGCAAAGTTCAAAAGCCAGCATCTGTGATGGTATGGGGGTGCATTAGTGCCCAAGGCATGGGTAACTTACACATCGGTAAAGGCATCATTGATGCTGACTGGTCCATACAGGTTTTGGAGCTACATTTGTTGTCATCCAAGGAACGTTATCATGGATGCCCCTGCTTATTTCAGCAAAACAATGCCAAGCCACGTGTTACAACAGCGTGGCTTCGTAGTAAAAGAGTGTGGGTACTTTCCTGGCCCGACTGCAGTCCAGACATGTCTCCCATCGAAAATGTGTGGCGCATTATGAAGCGTAAAATATGACAACAAGACCCCGGACTGTTGAACAACTTAGGTTGTACATCAAGCAAGAATGGTAAATAATTCCACTTTCAAAGCTTCAACAATTAGTTTCCTCTGTTCCTAAACGTTTATTGAGTGTTGTTAAAAGAAAAGGTGATGTAACACAGTGGTGAACATGCCCTTTCCCAACTACTTTGGCACGTGTTGTAGCCATGAAATTCTAAGTTAATTATTAAAGGCCTACTGAAATGAGATTTTCTTATTTAAACGGGATAGCAGGTCCATTCTATGTGTCATACTTGATCATTTCGCGATATTTTTGCTGAAAGGATTTAGTAGAGAACATCCACGATAAAGTTTGCAACTTTCGGTGCTAAGAGAAATGCCCTGCCTCTACCGGAAGACGCAGACGATGATGTCACATGTTTGATGGCTCCTCACATATTCACATTGTTTTTAAAGGGAGCCCCCAACAAAAAGTGCTATTCGGACCGAGAAAATGACAATTTCACCATTAATTTGAGCGAGGATGAGAGATTCGTGTTTGAGGATATTGATAACAACGGAATAGAAAAAAACAAAACAAAAACGCGATTGCATTGGGACGGATTACGATGTTTTTAGACACATTTACTAGGTTAATTCTGGGAAATCCCTTATCTTTCTATTGTGTTGCTAGTGTTTTAGTGAGTTTAACAGTACCTGATAGTCGGAAGGGTGTCTCCACGGGTGTCTTGACGCGCAGTGTCTCAGGGGAGTTGACGGCAGCCATGGACGGCACAAGATCAGCTTTTTTCCGGTAAGAACTGACTTTTTAACCACAATTTTCTCAGCAAAATCTGTTGGTTGACATGTGGTCGGGATCCATGTTCTCTTGACTGCGGTCTGATCCATAGGAAAGTTTCACATCCAGGAATTTTAAACAAGGAATCACTGTGTGTTTGTGTGGCTAAAGACTAAAGCTTCCCAACTCCATCTTTCTACTATGACTTCTCCAATATTAATTGAACAAATTGCAAAAGATTCAGCAACACAGATTTCCAAAAAACTGTATAATTATGCCGTTAAAGCAGACGACATTTAGCTGTGTGTGTGCGCAGCGCTCATCCTTACTAAAAACCTGTGACGTCTTGCGTACACGTCATCATTACACAACGTTTCGAAGACGATTCGAAACTCCCGGGAAATTTAAAATTGTAATTTAGTAAACTAAAAAGGCTGTATTGGCATGTGTTGTAATATTTCATCATTGATATATAAACTATCAGACTGCGTGGTGGGTTTCAGTACGCCTTTAAATTTGCAAAATGCGGTTGCGCATTTTGCAAATTGTGCGCCATTGGTATTGTGCTTACAACAATACCAAGTGCACACTGGGCCTGTATCACCAATACCTAAACTACTAAACGACTCAACTACTGACTAAACTACTGCCAAGTGTGGATTCAGGCCGGGTGGCCTATTTCAAGTTCCAGGTAACCCTACATTATTATATTTTATAAATAGTAAACCAAGTTGTGGTAGTAGTTTAGTCAGTAGTTCTGTCGTGGATGTACACTGTATAGTGATGAATCCAATAAACATTTGATTTGATTTGATTTGACATTAAATTTGCAAAATGCGGGCCATTGGTATTGCACTTACAACAGTATCAGGTCAATACTAATATTTATAGTAGCCTATTGCCCATCTTAAACAACGAGTTCATAAAATGTACCGAACTATACGTTAATCCTGTGATTGCCAGGTGATATACTATATATCACCTTCCAAAACCAAGTCTGCAATTTCAAGCATTGACTACAAAAGAAAAAACAAGGCGTTGTCCCAGAGTACCGAGTTAACGGACGGCACCTGAAGGCAGCATGACTTAGCTAACGTTCGCTCGCGAGACAAAATTCAAACTTTGCGCTTTGGCCCCGCCCCCCGAGTCAAACTATAAATAAGACTACCGCCAGTTTTACCCCTCAGTTCAACCTTCTTCCACAGACTACTCGACGTCGACGAGAAGGACAATAACTAGCAACAATGGTGAGTTGGAAAAAGACCGACATAGATAAAATGCTGCGTCAATGTCAACGTAGAAAGGTGTATCGTTGTTGGAAATGTAAAATTTGTCGACAATAGT
>NC_084618.1:67294961-67303714 GCF_033978795.1 Nerophis ophidion
ACATGTATATATACACACATACATATATATATATATATATACATATATATAAGTATATATATATATACATACATGTATATATACACACACATACATATATTTATACATACATATATATACATACACATATACATATATATATACATACACATATATATACATACATATATATACATACACATATACATATATATATATATATATATATACACAAACCCCGTTTCCATATGAGTTGGGAAATTGTGTTAGATGTAAATATAAACGGAATACAATGATTTGCAAATCCTTTTTAACCCATATTCAATTGAATGCACTACAAAGACAAGATATTTGATATTCAAACTCATAAACTTTATTTTTTTTTTGCAAATAATAATTAACTCAGAATTTCATGGCTGCAACACGTGCCCAAGTAGTTGGGAAAGGACATGTTCACATCACATTTTCTTTTAACAACACTCCATAAACGTTTGGGAACTGAGGAAACTAATTGGTGAAGCTTTGAAAGTGGAATTCTTTCCCTTTCTTGTTTTATGTAGAGCTTCAGTCTTTCAACAGTCCGGGGTCTCCGCTGTCGTATTTTACGCTTCATAATGCGCCACACATTTTCGATGAAAGACAGGTGTGGACTGCAGGCGGGCCAGGAAAGTACCCGCACTCTTTTTGTTATGAAGCCACGCTGTTGTAACACTTGTCTTGCTGAAAAACGTAGGGGTGTTGCTTGGATGACAACATATGTTGCTCCAAAACCAGTATGGACCATTCAACATTAATGGTGCCTTCACAGATGTGTAAGTTACCCATGCCTTGGGCACTAATACACCCCCATACCATCACAGATGCTGGCTTTTGAACTTTGCGCCTATAACAATCCGAATGGTTATTTTCCTTTTTGTTCTGGAGGACACCACATCCACAGTTTCCAAATATAATTTGAAATGTGGACTCGTCAGACCACAGAACACCTTTCCACTCTGCATCAGTCCGTCTTAGGTGAGCTCGGGCCCAGCCAAGCCGGGGGCTTTTCAGGATATTGTTGATAAATGGGTTTGGCTTTGCATAGTAGAGTTTTAACTTGCACTTACAGATGTAGCGACGAACTATAGTTACTGACAGTGGTTTTATGAAGTGTTCCTCAGCCCATGTGGTGATATCCTTTACATACTGATGTCGGTTTTTGATGCAGTACCGCCTGAGGGATCAAAAGTACGTAATATCATCGCTTATGTGCATTGATTTCTCCAGATTCTCTGAACTTTTTGATGATTTTACGGACCGTAGATGGTAAAATCCCTAAATTCTTTGCAATAGCTCGTTGAGAAATGTTGCTCTAAAACTGTTCGACAATTTGCTTAAAAGGTGGTGACCCTCACCCCATCCTTGTTTGTGAATTACTTAGCATTTGTGAATTACTTAG
The DNA here is from genome assembly GCF_033978795.1 of Nerophis ophidion. Lineage (NCBI taxonomy): Eukaryota > Metazoa > Chordata > Actinopteri > Syngnathiformes > Syngnathidae > Nerophis > Nerophis ophidion. Next base: position 67,296,379 of record NC_084618.1, read on the forward strand.
CAGCTGCGATGCTGATCCGACTCCGCTTGGGATGGTTTCCTGTGGACGGGACTCTCGCTGCTGTCTTGGATCCGCTTTGAACTGAACTCTCGCGGCTGTGTTGGAGCCACTATGGATTGAACTTTCACAGTATCATGTTAGACCCGCTCGACATCCATTGCTTTCGGTCCCACTGGGTGTGAATTTTCCTTGCCCTTATGTGGGTTCTTCCGAGGATGTCGTAGTCGTAGTGGTTTGTACAGTCCTATGAGACATTTGTGATTTAGGGCTATATAAATAAACATTGATTGATTGATTGATTTCATTAAAGCTGCTTTCATACCCAATCATGGCACCCAACTGTTCCCAATTAGCCTGCACACCTGTGGGATGTTCCATATAAGTGTTTGATGAGCATTCCTCAACTTTATCAGTATTTATTGCCACGTTTCCCAACTTCTTTGTCACGTGTTGCTGGCATCAAGTTCTAAAGTTATTATTAAAAAAAAAAAAAAAGTTTATCAGTTTGAACATCAAATATGTTGTCTGTAGCATATTCAACTATGGGTTAAAAATGATTTGCAAATAATTGTATTCTGTTTATATTTACATCCAACACAATTTCCCAACTCATATGGATACGGGGTTTGTATGTATATATACACACACATACATACATACATACATACATACATATATATATATATATATATATACACACACACATACATATATATATGTATATATATACATACACACTCACATATATATATATATATACACACATATACATATATATTTGATGTGAACATAACGGCTACAATCAGGTTGGCCTCATGTTGAGAACTATAGAAAAGGCATGTTGGACTATCGGGAGGAATTCAATACTCGTGTGAATATATCAAAATTACTCGTTGCCGTCTTCTATAAAAGCTTTTTGCTTGTCATATTCCACATGGATATTATGTACATTAAAGATCGGTGAGATGTTTGGTGATGCCTTCATGCATGGGAGTGTAAGGACAACAATACGAGTACGCCTGCGGTCTGCTAATTCTGACAAACATTCAGTTGCGGCCGTCAAATACAAATATTGATTACATCCCTTTAAGAGACCCTTAAAGGCATCGGTGACGCTCCTATAGCAACGTTTGTGTTTTTTGTTCATACACGGATACACCCAAAACAAAATGTTTTCCATCTTGTCGGCTAACATAGCAGTGCTTCTATAAGGGACACTACAGTACAAACAAGTACAGTACGTTCACGTAAACCTACTATTATGCTCGCTTGTTCTCCATTCCAGCATTGAACATCATAGAAGAAGACATGGCCTCCAAACCCCGCCCTTTTTTTTTTTTTTTTTTTACCTGTTTAAAAAAAGTTTTATTTTGAAACCTAAGCTCAAGTGGTGTTACATTCCCCTCTTCCTAAGTCGCAGGAAGCAGGACGCAGTTTGTCCTCGAAAAGAGACAAAATGGTCGAGACTGAGACGCAACCTTAACCCTAAGCCCCGCCCCTTTGTGCCTCCATCTAGGAGTAGGAGAGGTGCGAGCCGTTGGAGATGTGCGAAGTCACCGAGGTGCTCCGGCTCAGGACGCCGTCAGCGCCCGCGGCCGCCCCCGGTCCCCCGCCAGACGCCGTCCTCCTCAGAGGCTGGGGGCTGTTTCTCAGTGCCATCAGGCTGGGGGCGGCGCGTATGCCGAGCCCGCCGCCGCCGCCGCCGCCTCTTTCACCGCCGTAGACCCCCCCCTGCGAGGAGGAGGAGGAAGACGAGGAGGACGACGGGCCGGAGATAGAGGGAGGGGCCGGTGGCGGTGGTGGCAGCATGGCGAGGGACTGCGAGGAGGAGCGTGAGGGGAGGTGGTGGGAGAAGGGTAAAGGTAACGGGTGGACCAGGTCACCGCTGGGGCCTCGCATCCCGGGCCACTCCCGCTCCTTCTCCCGCTCGCGGTCTCTATCCCGCTCTCGCTCGCGGTACAGCTGCGGCGTGCTCTGGTGGTGGTAGTGCTGCGGCAGCTGGTGGCGCTGGTGGTGGGAGGAAGACGAGGAGGACGAGGAGCGGGACGAGTGGTGCCCGTCCCTCGACAGCGCCAACGCCATCCCCGACCCGTGCGAGGAGGAGGAGGAAGAGGAGGAGGAGTCGCTTCTGCGCTCTCCTCCCCCAACGCCGCCGCTGTTGTTGTGGCTGCGGCGGGAGGGCTGCGGCGGGGGGGCGCGGTGGGGGTGCACGCCGTGGCTCCAGTGGCTGGCGGAGCGGGGGGCCGGGGGCGGGGCGCTGGGGTAACCCTGCTTGGAGTAGGCGTCGGCAGGGAGGCCCGACAGGGACAAGTTAGTGAAGCCCAGGCGTAAACTCTCCGAGTCGAAGCTCTCGATCTCGCTGGCCTGGCGCTCCAAGAGGGTGCGGATGCGCTCCGAGCGCTCGTTCTGGAGGGACAGCATCTCCTCCTCGATCTGAGGACAGCAGGACATGTGAGCATGAGAGAAATGTTTCGCCCCATGTCCCCCCATCTTGTCCAAGTCCCTGACAATTTTTGTCCATCCACACATTCATTCATCCAAATAAGGTAACTCCCCACCATTCACCAGCACACTTGTCTGTCGCCCAGTTACTCATCCATCCATTTTGTGTACATCCAACCCAATGGTTCTCAACCTTTTTTTCAGTGATGTACCCCCTGTGAACATTTTTTTTTAATTCAAGTACCCCCTAATCAGAGCAAAGCATTTTTGGTTGAAAAAAAGAGATAAAGAAGTAAAATACAGCACTATGTCATCAGTTTCTGATTTATTAAATTGTATAACAGTGCAAAATATTGCTCATTTGTAGTGGTCTTTCTTGAACTATTTGGAAAAAAAGGTATAAAAATAACTAAAAACGTGTTGAAAAATAAACTAGTGATTCAATTATAAATACAGATTTCTACACATAGAAGTAATCATCAACTTAAATTGCCCTCTTTGGGGATTGTAATAGAGATCCATCTGGATTCATCAACTTAATTCTAAACATCCATCCATTTCCTACCGCTTATTCCCTTTGGGGTTGCGGGGGGCGCTGGTGCCTATCTCAGCTACAATCAGGCGGAAGGCGGCGTACACCATGGACAAGTCGCCACCTCATCGCAGGGCCAACACAGATAGACAGACAACATTCACACTCACATTCACACACTAGGGCCAATTTAGTGTTGCCAATCAACCTATCCCCAGATGCATGTCTTTGGAAGTGGGAGGAAGCCGGAGTACCCAGAGGGAACCCACGCATTCACGGAGAGAACATGCAAACTCCACACAGAAAGATCCCGAGTCCGGGATTGAACCCAGGACTACTCAGGACCTTCGTATTGTGAGGCAAACTCACTAACCCCTCTGCCACCGTGAAGCCCTAATTTAAACATTTCTTCACAAAAAAAGAAATCTTTAACATCAATATTTATGGAACATGTCCACAAAAAATCTAACTGACAACACTGAATATTGCATTGTTGCATTTCTTTTCACAGTTTATGAACTTACATTCATAATTTGTTGAAGTATTATTCAATAAATATATTTATAAACAATTTTTGAATTGTTGCTATTTTTAGAATATTTAAAAAAAAATCTCACGTACCCCTTGGCATACCTTCAAGTACCCCCAGGGGTACGTGTACCCCCATTTGAGAACCACTGATCTAACCCAGGGGTGTCAAACTCATTTTAGATCGGGGGCCACATGGAGAAAAATCTACTCCCGAGTGGGCGGGACTGGTAAAAATCACGGCACGATAACTTAAAAATAAAGACAACTTCAGATTGTTTTCTTTGTTTAAAAACAGAACAAGCACATTCTGAAATTGTACAAATCATAATGTTTTTTTGTTGTTTTGTTTTTACCCTTACATGTTGTGGTTAATAATATTCTATTGTTATTTGTCGTTATTTATACTTTCTGAATAAATCATGTGATAATGTTCATCAGTCAACTCATTGGTGTTCATTTTCAATCTATCAAGATAAAAAAAAATAATATCAAAATCAAATGACATGATCTTATTTATGTAGTTGGATCATTTTCCTCGACTGATATACTAACCTCATGAGTTTTTTGGGGTTTTTTTTTTACATACAGTGGGGCAAAAAAGTATTTAGTCAGCCACCGATTGTGCAAGTTCTCCCACTTAAAATGATGACAGAGGTCTGTAACTTTCATCATAGGTACACTTCAACTGTGAGAGACAGAATGTGGGGGGAAAATCCGGGAATTCACATTGTAGGAATTTTAAATAATTTATTTGTAAATTATGGTGGAAAATAAGTATTTGGTCAACCATTGAAAGCTCTCACTGATGGAAGGAGGTTTTGGCTCAAAATCTCACGATAAATGGCCCCATTCATTCTTTCCTGAACACGGATCAATCGTCCTGTCCCCTTAGCAGAAAAAAAGCCCCAAAGCATAATCTTTCCACCCCCATGCTTCACAGTAGGTGTGGTGTTCTTGGGATGCAACTCAGTATTCTTCTTCCTCCAAACACGACGAGTTGAGTTTATACCAAAATGGATACATGGATGATACAGCAGAGGATTGGGAGAATGTCATGTGGTCAGATGAAACTAAAATAGAACTTTTTGGTATAAACTCAACTCGTCGTGTTTGGAGGAAGAAGAATACTGAGTTGCATCCCAAGAACACCATAACTACTGTGAAGCATGGGAGTGGAAACATCATGCTTTGGGGCTGTTTTTCTGCTAAAGGGACAGAACAATGGATCTGTGTTAAGGAAAGAATGAATGGGGCCATGTATCGTGAGATTTTGAGCCAAAACCTCCTTCCATCAGTGAGAGCTTTGAATGGTTGACTAAATACTAATTTGGCACCATAATTTACAAATATTCTTTAAAATTCCTACAATGTGAATTCCTGGATTTTTTCCCCACATTCTGTCTCTCACAGTTGAAGTGTGCCTACGATGAAAATTACAGACCTCTGTCATCATTTTAAGTGGGAGAACTTGCACAATCGGTGGCTGACTAAATACTTTTTTGCCCAACTGTATGTAGCATCATCGTCAACAGTGGTCTCCAACCACCGGTCCGAGGACCGTGACGCATTTTCTACCGAGCCGGACAGAAACACTAATTAATTTATGAACTAACGCATTTTCTGCAACTTAACTTTCGCCTGTCCCACTAAACACTAATAAGCTTGTTAATAGATGTATATTACTCCTTTGTTATAGCACATGGAACAATGCACATTAATGGACATATAAAATGTTAATGTGCCAGATTGTAGCCAAAGGATAATTTTTTTTTGCTGTTTTTATCTGCCACACGTACAGTAGAAAGCTGGTCCGTGAAACTAATGCATACATTAAACCGGTCCCTGGTGGAAAAAAGGTTGGGGAACCATAATCTACAAGATACAAAAATTTGCTATTGCGACATCTCGTGGACACATTTAGAACAGCAGTTTCTTTCATTCAGAAATTTCGGCTCATTTTTATACTTAGCAAACTCATCCCACGGGCCTGGATAAAACCTGTTCACGGGCCTGGTCCGGCCCTTGGGCCGTACGTTTGACACCCCTGATGGCCTGATCTAATCCAAGGGTGGTGTCCAAACTACTTCCAACAAGGCCCACATACGATGGAACCTCCATTCAGCAACACTTCTATTTGCGACCTATGCAGCTTCACCTGCCTCTGAGTCCCCACCATGTCTCGGCGTACAAACGCTTCATTCTTTCATTTTGCATGTTGCTTGAAGTCAATTTGATGACATCACTTCCTCTAAATGCGAGGTGTGCTTGAAAGCTCATGGAGAGAATGCCAAAAGTGTGCAAAGCAGTAATCAGAGCAAAGGGTGGCTATTTTGAAGAAACTATAATACAAAACAGGTTTTTCCGTTATTTCAAATTTTTTTGTAAAGTACATAACCCTGCATGTGTTCATTTGTAGTTTTGATGCCTTCGGTGACAATCTGCAGCAGGGGTCGGGACATTTTTTGGTTGAGAGAGCTGTGAAAGCCAAGTATTTTAAAATGTATTTCCGTGAGAGCCATATAATATTTTTTTTTAACACTGAATACAACTAATTGCATGCATTTTTAAGTACGACCAAAATTTCTAGAGCAGTGGTTCTCAAATGGGGGTACGCGTACCCCTGGGGGTACTTGAAGGTATGCCGAGGGGTACGTGAGATTTAAAAAAAAATATTCTAAAAATAGCAACAATTCAAAAATCCCCTATTAATATATTTATTGAATAATACTTCAAAAAAATATGAATGTAAGTTCATAAACTGTGAAAAGAAATGCAACAATGCAATATTCAGTGTTGATAGCTAGAATTGTTGTGGACATGTTCCATAAATATTGATGTGAAAAATAATTTTTTTTTGTTGAAGAAAATGTTTAGAATTAAGTACATGAATCCAGATGGATCTCTATTACAATCCCCAAAGAGGGCACTTTAAGTTGATGATTACTTCTATGTGTAGAAATCTTTTTTTATAATTGAATCACTTGTTTATTTTTTAACAAAGTTTTAGTTATTTTGATATATATTTTTTTCTAAATAGTTCAAGAAAGACCACTACAAATGAGCAATAGTTTGCACTGTTATACAACTTAATAAATCAGAAACTGATGACATAGTGCTGTATTTTAATTCTTTATTTCTTTTTTGAATCAAAAATGCTTTGCTCTGATTAGGGGGTACTTGAATTGAAAAAATGTTCACAGGGGGTACATCACTGAAAAAAGGTTGAGAACCACTTTTCTAGAGTATAGTAAGTCTATTATTATTTTGAATGACATTGTTATTCTGAAGCTAACCCAATAATAAATAGAATACTTCTTACCCTTAATGCGAATTCTTGAGCAGGTGCGTAGGAACCGGATGGATGGATTAAAATGCACGAGATTGTTTTATATTCTGAACGTTATTTTTAACACTGTGATTACCAGCGGAATCATTCATTACTTATCGTGTTAAGCAATGTGTGCTAAGATTCATCTGAGAGCCAGATGCAGTCATCAAAAGAGCCAGATCTGGCTCAAGAGCCATAGGTTCCCTAACCCTGGTCTACAGTGTAAATAGTCATGAAAATAAAGAAAACCCATTGAATGAGAAGGTGATGTGTCCAAACGTTTGGCCTTTACCGCATACCTCGCAGTCCTAATTTTGGCACGTTTTTTCCCCCCCAGCTATTTTTGAAGGTGTACAACTCTCGAGTCTATATAATACTTGTTGCACGTTAACTGTGTAGTCGTACTTTTTTGTTACCTGGCCTCGCATGCTAATTATTAGCCTTTTTCAGCATTTATACGCAATTTCTACCAAATTGGTATTTTCTAGTTTCTGTGCAACGTT
>NC_084618.1:67303734-67308734 GCF_033978795.1 Nerophis ophidion
TTTGGACTACTATATGAAGACCAGGACCATGTGGACCAGCTTTATTTGGACTACTATATGAAGACCAGGACCATGTGGACCAGCTTTATTTGGACTACTATATGAAGACCAGGACCATGTGGACCAGCTTTATTTGGACTACTATATGAAGACCAGGACCTTGTGGACCAGCTTTATTTGGACTACTATATGAAGACCAGGACCATGTGGACCAGCTTTATTTGGACTACTATATGAAGACCAGGACCTTGTGGACCAGCTTTATTTGGACTACTATATGAAGACCAGGACCTTGTGGACCAGCTTTATTTGGACTACTATATGAAGACCAGGACCATGTGGACCAGCTTTATTTGGACTACTATATGAAGACCAGGACCATGTGGACCAGCTTTATTTGGACTACTATATGAAGACCAGGACCATGTGGACCAGCTTTATTTGAACGACTATATGAAGACCAGGACCATGTGGACCAGCTTTATTTGGACTACTATATGAAGACCAGGACCACATGGACCAGCTTTATTTGGACTACTATATGAAGACCAGGACCATGTGGACCAGCTTTATTTGGACTACTATATGAAGACCAGGACCATGTGGACCAGCTTTATTTGGACTACTATATGAAGACCAGGACCATGTGGACCAGCTTTATTTGGACTACTATATGAAGACCAGGACCATGTGGACCAGCTTTATTTGGACTACTATATGAAGACCAGGACCATGTGGACCAGCTTTATTTGGACTACTATATGAAGACCAGGACCTTGTGGACCAGCTTTATTTGAACGACTATATGAAGACCAGGACCATGTGGACCAGCTTTATTTGGACTACTATATGAAGACCAGGACCATGTGGACCAGCTTTATTTGGACTACTATATGAAGACCAGGACCATGTGGACCAGCTTTATTTGAACGACTATATGAAGACCAGGACCATGTGGACCAGCTTTATTTGGACTACTATATGAAGACCAGGACCATGTGGACCAGCTTTATTTGGACTACTATATGAAGACCAGGACCATGTGGACCAGCTTTATTTGGACTACTATATGAAGACCAGGACCTTGTGGACCAGCTTTATTTGAACGACTATATGAAGACCAGGACCATGTGGACCAGCTTTATTTGAACGACTATATGAAGACCAGGACCATGTGGACCAGCTTTATTTGGACTACTATATGAAGACCAGGACCATGTGGACCAGCTTTATTTGGACTACTATATGAAGACCAGGACCATGTGGACCAGCTTTATTTGGACTACTATATGAAGACCAGGACCATGTGGACCAGCTTTATTTGGACTACTATATGAAGACCAGGACCATGTGGACCAGCTTTATTTGGACTACTATATGAAGACCAGGACCTTGTGGACCAGCTTTATTTGGACTACTATATGAAGACCAGGACCATGTGGACCAGCTTTATTCGGACTACTATATGAAGACCAGGACCATGTGGACCAGCTTTATTTGGACTACTATATGAAGACCAGGACCATGTGGACCAGCTTTATTTGGACTACTATATGAAGACCAGGACCATGTGGACCAGCTTTATTTGGACTACTATATGAATACCAGGACCACATGGACCAGCTTTATTTGGACTACTATATGAAGACCAGGACCATGTGGACCAGCTTTATTTGGACTACTATATGAAGACCAGGACCATGTGGACCAGCTTTATTTGGACTACTATATGAAGACCAGGACCATGTGGACCAGCTTTATTTGGACTACTATATGAAGACCAGGACCATGTGGACCAGCTTTATTTGGACTACTATATGAAGACCAGGACCATGTGGACCAGCTTTATTTGGACTACTATATGAAGACCAGGACCATGTGGACCAGCTTTATTTGGACTACTATATGAAGACCAGGACCATGTGGACCAGCTTTATTTGGACTACTATATGAAGACCAGGACCATGTGGACCAGCTTTATTTGGACTACTATATGAAGACCAGGACCATGTGGACCAGCTTTATTTGGACTACTATATGAAGACCAGGACCTTGTGGACCAGCTTTATTTGGACTACTATATGAAGACCAGGACCATGTGGACCAGCTTTATTCGGACTACTATATGAAGACCAGGACCATGTGGACCAGCTTTATTTGGACTACTATATGAAGACCAGGACCATGTGGACCAGCTTTATTTGGACTACTATATGAAGACCAGGACCATGTGGACCAGCTTTATTTGGACTACTATATGAAGACCAGGACCACATGGACCAGCTTTATTTGGACTACTATATGAAGACCAGGACCATGTGGACCAGCTTTATTTGAACGACTATATGAAGACCAGGACCATGTGGACCAGCTTTATTTGGACTACTATATGAAGACCAGGACCATGTGGACCAGCTTTATTTGAACGACTATATGAAGACCGGGACCATGTGGACCAGCTTTATTTGGACTACTATATGAAGACCAGGACCACATGGACCAGCTTTATTTGGACTACTATATGAAGACCAGGACCACGTGGACCAGCTTTATTTGAATGACTATATGAAGACCAGGACCATGTGGACCAGCTTTATTTGGACTACTATATGAAGACCAGGACCATGTGGACCAGCTTTATTTGGACTACTATATGAAGACCAGGACCATGTGGACCAGCTTTATTTGAACGACTATATGAAGACCAGGACCATGTGGACCAGCTTTATTTGGACTACTATATGAAGACCAGGACCATGTGGACCAGCTTTATTTGGACTACTATATGAAGACCAGGACCATGTGGACCAGCTTTATTTGAACGACTATATGAAGACCAGGACCATGTGGACCAGCTTTATTTGGACTACTATATGAAGACCAGGACCTTGTGGACCAGCTTTATTTGGACTACTATATGAAGACCAGGACCATGTGGACCAGCTTTATTTGGACTACTATATGAAGACCAGGACCATGTGGACCAGCTTTATTTGGACTACTATATGAAGACCGGGACCATGTGGACCAGCTTTATTTGGACTACTATATGAAGACCAGGACCATGTGGACCAGCTTTATTTGGACTACTATATGAAGACCAGGACCTTGTGGACCAGCTTTATTTGGACTACTATATGAAGACCAGGACCTTGTGGACCAGCTTTATTTGGACTACTATATGAAGACCAGGACCATGTGGACCAGCTTTATTTGGACTACTATATGAAGACCAGGACCATGTGGACCAGCTTTATTTGGACTACTATATGAAGACCAGGACCATGTGGACCAGCTTTATTTGGACTACTATATGAAGACCAGGACCATGTGGACCAGCTTTATTTGGACTACTATATGAAGACCAGGACCATGTGGACCAGCTTTATTTGGACTACTATATGAAGACCAGGACCATGTGGACCAGCTTTATTTGGACTACTATATGAAGACCAGGACCATGTGGACCAGCTTTATTTGGACTACTATATGAAGACCAGGACCATGTGGACCAGCTTTATTTGGACTACTATATGAAGACCAGGACCATGTGGACCAGCTTTATTTGGACTACTATATGAAGACCAGGACCATGTGGACCAGCTTTATTTGGACTACTATATGAAGACCAGGACCATGTGGACCAGCTTTATTTGGACTACTATATGAAGACCAGGACCATGTGGACCAGCTTTATTTGGACTACTATATGAAGACCAGGACCATGTGGACCAGCTTTATTTGGACTACTATATGAAGACCAGGACCATGTGGACCAGCTTTATTTGGACTACTATATGAAGACCAGGACCATGTGGACCAGCTTTATTTGAACGACTATATGAAGACCAGGACCATGTGGACCAGCTTTATTTGGACTACTATATGAAGACCAGGACCACATGGACCAGCTTTATTTGGACTACTATATGAAGACCAGGACCATGTGGACCAGCTTTATTTGGACTACTATATGAAGACCAGGACCATGTGGACCAGCTTTATTTGGACTACTATATGAAGACCAGGACCATGTGGACCAGCTTTATTTGGACTACTATATGAAGACCAGGACCATGTGGACCAGCTTTATTTGGACTACTATATGAAGACCAGGACCATGTGGACCAGCTTTATTTGGACTACTATATGAAGACCAGGACCATGTGGACCAGCTTTATTTGGACTACTATATGAAGACCAGGACCATGTGGACCAGCTTTATTTGGACTACTATATGAAGACCAGGACCATGTGGACCAGCTTTATTTGGACTACTATATGAAGACCAGGACCATGTGGACCAGCTTTATTTGAACGACTATATGAAGACCAGGACCATGTGGACCAGCTTTATTTGGACTACTATATGAAGACCAGGACCACATGGACCAGCTTTATTTGGACTACTATATGAAGACCAGGACCATGTGGACCAGCTTTATTTGGACTACTATATGAAGACCAGGACCATGTGGACCAGCTTTATTTGGACTACTATATGAAGACCAGGACCATGTGGACCAGCTTTATTTGGACTACTATATGAAGACCAGGACCATGTGGACCAGCTTTATTTGGACTACTATATGAAGACCAGGACCATGTGGACCAGCTTTATTTGGACTACTATATGAAGACCAGGACCATGTGGACCAGCTTTATTTGGACTACTATATGAAGACCAGGACCATGTGGACCAGCTTTATTTGGACTACTATATGAAGACCAGGACCATGTGGACCAGCTTTATTTGGACTACTATATGAAGACCAGGACCATGTGGACCAGCTTTATTTGGACTACTATATGAAGACCAGGACCTTGTGGACCAGCTTTATTTGGACTACTATATGAAGACCAGGACCATGTGGACCAGCTTTATTCGGACTACTATATGAAGACCAGGACCATGTGGACCAGCTTTATTTGGACTACTATATGAAGACCAGGACCATGTGGACCAGCTTTATTTGGACTACTATATGAAGACCAGGACC
>NC_084618.1:67316234-67318734 GCF_033978795.1 Nerophis ophidion
TCAAGGAACTTTGATATCACAGCAGCACATACAGTACATGTAGTAGTTGAGGTCCCAGTGATACCAACATCATCATATCACAGCAGCACATACAGTACATGTAGTAGTTGAAGTACCAGTGATACCAACATCATCATATCACAGCAGCACATACAGTACATGTAGTAGTTGAAGTACCAGTGATACCAACATCATCATATCACAGCAGCACATACAGTACATGTAGTAGTTGAAGTACCAGTGATACCAACATCATCATATCACAGCAGCACATACAGTACATGTAGTAGTTGAGGTCCCAGTGATACCAACATCATCATATCACAGCAGCACATACAGTACATGTAGTAGTTGAAGTACCAGTGATACCAACATCATCATTTCAATACACCCGGGATCATAGGAACAGACTAGAAATAGAAAACAGTAATGGATTTTGTTATCTTTGGCTTTCATACTTTTTGTAGGATTCTGTTTGTGACAACAATCTTTGGCCCAGTTATCATAAACTCCGGTTGTCATAAACTCCAGTTGTCATAAACTCCAGTTGTCATAAACTCCAGTTGTCATAAACTCCAGTTGTCATAAACTCCAGTTATCATAAACTCCAGCTGTCATAAACTCCAGTTATCATAAACTCCAGTTGTCATAAACTCCAGTTATCATAAACTCCAGTTGTCATAAACTCCAGTTGTCATAAACTCCAGTTGTCATAAACTCCAGTTATCATAAACTCCAGTTGTCATAAACTCCAGTTGTCATAAACTCCAGTTGTCATAAACTCCAGTTATCATAAACTCCAGTTGTCATAAACTCCAGTTATCATAAACTCCAGTTGTCATAAACTCCAGTTGTCATAAACTCCAGTTGTCATAAACTCCAGTTATCATAAACTCCAGTTGTCATAAACTCCAGTTGTCATAAACTCCAGTTGTCATAAACTCCAGTTATCATAAACTCCAGTTGTCATAAACTCCAGTTATCATGAACTCCGGTTGTCATAAACCCCAGTTGTCATAAACTCCAGTTGTCATAAACTCCAGTTATCATAAACTCCAGTTGTCATAAACTCCAGTTATCATAAACTCCAGTTATCATAAACTCCAGTTATCATAAACTCCAGTTGTCATAAACTCCAGTTATCATAAACTCCAGTTGTCATAAACTCCAGTTGTCATAAACTCCAGTTATCATAAACTCCAGTTGTCATAAACTCCAGTTATCATAAACTCCATTTGTCATAAACTCCAGTTGTCATAAACCCCAGTTGTCATAAACTCCAGTTGTCATAAACTCCAGTTGTCATAAACTCCAGTTATCATAAACTCCAGTTGTCATAAACTCCAGTTGTCATAAACTCCAGTTATGATAAACTCCAGTTGTCGTAAACTCCATTTATCATAAACTCCAGTTGTCATAAACTCCAGTTGTCATAAACTCCAGTTATCATAAACTCCAGTTATCATAAACTCCAGTTGTCATAAACTCCAGTTGTCATAAACTCCATTTATCATAAACTCCAGTTGTTATAAACTCCAGTTATCATAAACTCCAGTTGTCATAAACTCCAGTTGTCATAAACTCCAGTTGTCATAAACTCCAGTTGTCATAAACTCCAGTTGTCATAAACTCCAGTTATCATAAACTCCAGTTGTCATAAACTCCAGTTGTCATAAACCCCAGTTGTCATAAACTCCAGTTGTCATAAACTCCAGTTGTCATAAACTCCATTTATCATAAACTCCAGTTGTCATAAACTCCAGTTGTCATAAACTCCAGTTGTCATAAACTCCAGTTGTCATAAACTCCAGTTATCATAAACTCCAGTTGTCATAAACTCCAGTTGTCATAAACCCCAGTTGTCATAAACTCCAGTTGTCATAAACTCCAGTTGTCATAAACTCCAGTTATCATAAACTCCAGTTGTCATAAACTCCAGTTGTCATAAACTCCAGTTATGATAAACTCCAGTTGTCGTAAACTCCAGTTGTCATAAACTCCAGTTGTCATAAACTCCAGTTATCATAAACTCCAGTTGTCATAAACTCCAGTTATCATAAACTCTAGTTGTCATAAACTCCAGTTGTCATAAACCCCAGTTGTCATAAACTCCAGTTGTCATAAACTCCAGTTGTCATAAACTCCAGTTGTCATAAACTCCAGTTATCATAAACTCCAGTTGTCATAAACTCCAGTTATCATAAACTCCAGTTGTCATAAACTCCAGTTGTCATAAACTCCAGTTATCATAAACTCCAGTTGTCATAAACTCCAGTTGTCTTCAAAGTCTTCAAACAAAGAATACAAGCCTTGGTGATTCAATCTGTACTTTGTTCTATCCAGTACTACTGCAAAAAAACTAACTAACAAAACTTCCATGGGGCCATAGAGAGTTGCGAGTGCAAACATTGTTATGACTTATGAAGGACGTTTCAAATGTGTTTACAAATACATTGTTAGGGGTTCCAGGAACTTTATCGTCATAGTTGTGGCGCTGTAC
>NC_084618.1:67323734-67328734 GCF_033978795.1 Nerophis ophidion
TCGGGAGGAGGGGCCACAATGGAGAGGAGGGGCCACAATGGAGGCTTGCAATAAATGATCTTTTCAAAATGCAAAATATCAAAATGGCCCCCAATGTTTTTATTTGTTCAGTGTGTGGCCCTCAGGGGACCACTCTGGCCACTAGGGGCAGTACACCTAAACAAGGTGTCACTTCTTCAACAAGGTGTCACTCCTCTCTTCTTCAACAAGGTGTCACTCCCCCAGTGTACTCCTCTCTTCTTCAACAAGGTGTCACTCCTCTCTTCTTCAACAAGGTGTCACTCCTCTCTTCTTCAACAAGGTGTCACTCCCCCAGTGTACTCCTCTCTTCTTCAACAAGGTGTCACTCCTCTCTTCTTCAACAAGGTGTCACTCCTCTCTTCTTCAACAAGGTGTCACTCCCCCAGTGTACTCCTCTCTTCTTCAACAAGGTGTCACTCCTCTCTTCTTCAACAAGGTGTCACTCCCCCAGTGTACTCCTCTCTTCTTCAACAAGGTGTCACTCCCCCAGTGTACTCCTCTCTTCTTCAACAAGGTGTCACTCCCCCAGTGTACTCCTCTCTTCTTCAACAAGGTGTCACTCCTCTCTTCTTCAACAAGGTGTCACTCCTCTCTTCTTCAACAAGGAGTCACTCCTCTCTTCTTCAACAAGGTGTCACTCCTCTCTTCTTCAACAAGGTGTCACTCCTCTCTTCTTCAACAAGGAGTCACTCCCCCAGTGTACTCCTCTCTTCTTCAACAAGGTGTCACTCCTCTCTTCTTCAACAAGGTGTCACTCCCCCAGTGTACTCCTCTCTTCTTCAACAAGGTGTCACTCCTCTCTTCTTCAACAAGGTGTCACTCCCCCAGTGTACTCCTCTCTTCTTCAACAAGGTGTCACTCCCCCAGTGTACTCCTCTCTTCTTCAACAAGGTGTCACTCCTCTCTTCTTCAACAAGGTGTCACTCCCCCAGTGTACTCCTCTCTTCTTCAACAAGGTGTCACTCCCCCAGTGTACTCCTCTCTTCTTCAACAAGGTGTCACTCCCCCAGTGTACTCCTCTCTTCTTCAACAAGGTGTCACTCCCCCAGTGTACTCCTCTCTTCTTCAACAAGGTGTCACTCCCCCAGTGTCCTCCTCTCGTCTTCAACAAGGTGTCACTCCTCTCTTCTTCAACAAGGAGTCACTCCCCCAGTGTACTCCTCTCTTCTTCAACAAGGTGTCACTCCTCTCTTCTTCAACAAGGTGTCACTCCCCCAGTGTACTCCTCTCTTCTTCAACAAGGTGTCACTCCTCTCTTCTTCAACAAGGTGTCACTCCCCCAGTGTACTCCTCTCTTCTTCAACAAGGTGTCACTCCTCTCTTCTTCAACAAGGTGTCACTCCCCCAGTGTCCTCCTCTCTTCTTCAACAAGGTGTCACTCCTCTCTTCTTCAACAAGGTGTCACTCCTCTCTTCTTCAACAAGGTGTCCCTCCCCCAGTGTACTCCTCTCTTCTTCAACAAGGTGTCACTCCTCTCTTCTTCAACAAGGTGTCACTCCCCAGTGTACTCCTCTCTTCTTCAACAAGGTGTCACTCCTCTCTTCTTCAACAAGGTGTCACTCCCCCAGTGTCCTCCTCTCTTCTTCAACAAGGTGTCACTCCTCTCTTCTTCAACAAGGTGTCACTCCTCTCTTCTTCAACAAGGAGTCACTCCTCTCTTCTTCAACAAGGTGTCACTCCTCTCTTCTTCAACAAGGTGTCACTCCTCTCTTCTTCAACAAGGAGTCACTCCCCCAGTGTACTCCTCTCTTCTTCAACAAGGTGTCACTCCTCTCTTCTTCAACAAGGTGTCACTCCCCCAGTGTACTCCTCTCTTCTTCAACAAGGTGTCACTCCTCTCTTCTTCAACAAGGTGTCACTCCCCCAGTGTACTCCTCTCTTCTTCAACAAGGTGTCACTCCCCCAGTGTACTCCTCTCTTCTTCAACAAGGTGTCACTCCTCTCTTCTTCAACAAGGTGTCACTCCCCCAGTGTACTCCTCTCTTCTTCAACAAGGTGTCACTCCCCCAGTGTACTCCTCTCTTCTTCAACAAGGTGTCACTCCCCCAGTGTACTCCTCTCTTCTTCAACAAGGTGTCACTCCCCCAGTGTCCTCCTCTCGTCTTCAACAAGGTGTCACTCCTCTCTTCTTCAACAAGGTGTCACTCCCCCAGTGTCCTCCTCTCTTCTTCAACAAGGTGTCACTCCTCTCTTCTTCAACAAGGTGTCACTCCCCCAGTGTCCTCCTCTCGTCTTCAACAAGGTGTCACTCCTCTCTTCTTCAACAAGGAGTCACTCCTCTCTTCTTCAACAAGGTGTCACTCCTCTCTTCTTCAACAAGGTGTCACTCCCCCAGTGTCCTCCTCTCTTCTTCAACAAGGTGTCACTCCTCTCTTCTTCAACAAGGTGTCACTCCTCTCTTCTTCAACAAGGTGTCACTCCCCCAGTGTACTCCTCTCTTCTTCAACAAGGTGTCACTCCCCCAGTGTACTCCTCTCTTCTTCAACAAGGTGTCACTCCTCTCTTCTTCAACAAGGAGTCACTCCCCCAGTGTACTCCTCTCTTCTTCAACAAGGTGTCACTCCTCTCTTCTTCAACAAGGTGTCACTCCCCCAGTGTACTCCTCTCTTCTTCAACAAGGTGTCACTCCTCTCTTCTTCAACAAGGTGTCACTCCCCCAGTGTACTCCTCTCTTCTTCAACAAGGTGTCACTCCCCCAGTGTACTCCTCTCTTCTTCAACAAGGTGTCACTCCTCTCTTCTTCAACAAGGTGTCACTCCCCCAGTGTACTCCTCTCTTCTTCAACAAGGTGTCACTCCCCCAGTGTACTCCTCTCTTCTTCAACAAGGTGTCACTCCCCCAGTGTACTCCTCTCTTCTTCAACAAGGTGTCACTCCCCCAGTGTACTCCTCTCTTCTTCAACAAGGTGTCACTCCCCCAGTGTCCTCCTCTCGTCTTCAACAAGGTGTCACTCCTCTCTTCTTCAACAAGGTGTCACTCCCCCAGTGTCCTCCTCTCTTCTTCAACAAGGTGTCACTCCTCTCTTCTTCAACAAGGTGTCACTCCCCCAGTGTCCTCCTCTCGTCTTCAACAAGGTGTCACTCCTCTCTTCTTCAACAAGGAGTCACTCCTCTCTTCTTCAACAAGGTGTCACTCCTCTCTTCTTCAACAAGGTGTCACTCCCCCAGTGTCCTCCTCTCTTCTTCAACAAGGTGTCACTCCTCTCTTCTTCAACAAGGTGTCACTCCTCTCTTCTTCAACAAGGTGTCACTCCCCCAGTGTCCCACTAGAACACTTTTTTCTTGTGCTTTTCTCCAGGGGTCTTTGTCTTGGTCCATGTGTGCATGTTGTACCTCACAGGGGCCACACAGGGGCCACACAGGGGCCACACAGGGGACACAGGGGGGCCACACAGGGGACACAGGGGGGCCACACAGGGGGGCCACACAGGGGCCACACAGGGGCCACACAGAGGGGACACAGGGGGGCCACACAGGGGGGCCACACAGGGGACACAGGGGCCACACAGGGGACACAGGGGGGCCACACAGGGGGGCCACAGGGGGCTACAGGGGGGCCAGTCAGCTTAGGAATGCAGCGTAACATGGTTAAAGCCCAGAAGACTCCCCCAGGAGAGCGACTCTAACTCACGGCGGCTGACAGCACATCCATCAGGAGTCACATGACCAAGACCTCCACCAAGGCTCCAGCATCGATACCAGATCTAATGTCTATTCTCAGCTGGTGATACTGGACTGATTGGATATCATGTGTTCATCAACAATTACTGGGAGTCAACTTGTGATTGTTGACATGTTGATTCTCTGCATGGAACTAAAGTCTCTACTTCTTCATCATTTATTCTGTTTATTGATTGGTATTGATGTATCAGATTGGTATTGATGTATCAGATTGGTATTGATGTATCAGATTGGTATTGATGTATCAGATTGGTATTGACACATCAGATTGGTATTGATGTATCAGATTGGTATTGATGTATCAGATTGGTATTGATGTATCAGATTGGTATTGACACATCAGATTGGTATTGATGTATCAGATTGGTATTGATGTATCAGATTGGTATTGACACATCAGATTGGTATTGATGTATCAGATTGGTATTGATGTATCAGATTGGTATTGATGTATCAGATTGGTATTGATGTATCAGATTGGTATTGACACATCAGATTGGTATTGACACATCAGATTGGTATTGATGTATCAGATTGGTATTGATGTATCAGATTGGTATTGATGTATCAGATTGGTATTGACACATCAGATTGGTATTGATGTATCAGATTGGTATTGATGTATCAGATTGGTATTGATGTATCAGATTGGTATTGATGTATCAGATTGGTATTGACGTCCAGTATCAGACATTCTCATCTACTGCATCATTCATCAATTGTCGGCCCCAAATGTCAAAATTATATTATGGATTTTATGTCCAAGCAAAATTAATTTTATTTTTTCAAATGTTTATTTAAAAAAATATATTGTTTTGTTAGTTTTGTGTTTGTTTTTAGTTATGTGGCCTTTATTTTTGGACTTATTTCATTTATTTTTAATGCTTTGAAACACCATGTTCATGTACTTGCTGGGATTTCGTCCTGTTATCGGTATCGCTGATAACAGCCTAAATTGTCTTCAGTATCGGTTGGGAAAGAAAATCAGTGATACGGCACATCACTAATAAATACATCTGAATGTTCCCACTCCGATGAGATGAGATCTTGTTCCAACCGCAGCAACACTGCATGCAGCATGTTAGCACAACGTAGCAATTTAGCAACGCAACATAAAGTATGAAAAGTAAGAATTGTTATATAGAAAAAAAACAAATGAATAATAATCTGAGACGCAGGCCAAAGAAAATGATTGCAGGTTAATATATATATACATATATATATATATATATATATATATATATATATATATATATATATATATATATATATATATATATATATATATATATATATATA